>NW_028321888.1:610909-763636 GCF_036245765.1 Copidosoma floridanum
GCATTCGGTATACCCCTTCCACGCGTCTCCAAAATGTGCACCTATATGGACATTTCCACGCAAATCCACTCTTCTCATACCCCTACCGTGCTTCTCAAATAAAAAAAAATGTGCGCCTGGTTCGGCCGCTTGGCCGCGGTGGGGCGCTCGAACCACTGGAAAAAAGCGGGCACACTCCGTAGCATGGCAGTCAGCAATCTCCCTACTTATCTCTGTTAATAATTAATATTTTATTATTTAATAGTGCTAGTGCCCCAGATCTTCGGGTATTAGGAGCTTGTAGCCTTGTACTTTTAAGTAATAGTTTTTGATGCAATAGAGAGGCAAGTAAGTTCTTTAGAACCCTGAAAAAAAGGAGCTTGTGATAATAATCAATATTGTGTTATTTAACAGAGAGGTAAGTATGCACTTTAGGTTATTGCGTGATAGGCGCTTGTGTTGATAGTCAATAATCCATTATTGAATAGAGAGGCAAGTAAAAGCGCCCTGGGTCATTGAATAACACGCGCTTGTGTTGATAGTTAATACTTCATTATTCAAGAGAAATGCAAACAAGTACCTTGGGTCACTAAGTCAGTGGCTTCTGTGTTAATAATTAATATTTCGTTACTTAATAGTGTGGCCAGTAAGCGTTCCGGTTTATACAGTGATAGGCACTTATGCTACTAAGTAACATTTTATTATTTAATAGAGAGGCATGTAAGCATCTCGGGACACTGAATAATAGGGGATTGTGTTAATAATTAATATTAAATTATTTAATAGAAAGGCAAGTAAGTGCCCCAAGTCATGAGGTAATAGGTGCTTATTTTAGAAATTTATACATCATTATTTAAAGAAGAGGCAAGTAAACGCTACGGGTTATTAATAAATAGGCGCTTGTGTTTATGACAAATATTTTATTATTTAATAAAAAAGCAAACAAGTGCCTTGGGTTACTAAGTAACAATAGGATTTGGTGTTAATAGATGATTTTCCGTTATTCAAAATTGTAGCAAGTAAGCATACTGGATTATCGGGTGATAGAGGCGGTTGTGCTATTAAGTAATATTTTAATATTTAATAGAGAGGCAAGTAAGCGCCTCGGGACACTAAGTGATAGGCACTCGGGTTAGCAATTAATTTTTTTTAATTTAATAGAGAGGCCAGTTATCGCCCCAGGTCATTGGGTGATAGGCGCTTGTGCTATTAAGTAATATTATTTTATTCAATAGAGATGCAAGTCAACTTCTCGGGAACCTGGGTGATGGTTGTTCACGTTAATAATTAACATTGCATTATTTAATAGAGAGGCAAGTATGCACCCTAGGTTATTGGGTGATATGCGCTCGGGTTGATATTTAATAATCTATTATTAAATAGAGAGGCAAGTAATCGCCCTGGGTCATTGGGTAACACGTGCTTGTGTTGATAATGAATACTTTCTTATTTAAGAGAAATACAAACAAGTGCCTTGGGTCTCTAAATCAGAGGCTTTTGTGTTAATAATTAATATTTCCCAACTTAATAGTGTGGCCAGTAAGCACCCCGGATCATCAAGTGATAGGTGCTCGTGCTATTAATTAATAAATTTATTATTTCATAAAGAGGCATATAAGGACCTCGGGACACTGTATTGATAAGGGCTTGTGTTTACATCTAATATTGCATTATTTAATAGAGAGGCAAGTGAGCTTCCTGAGTCATTAAATGATAGGCACTTGTGTTGATAATTAAAGTTTTATTATTTAATAAAAGAACAAACGAGTGCCTTGGGTTACTAGGTAATAGGCTCTGGTGTAAATAATTCATATTGCATTATTTAAAATAGAGAAGTCAGTAAGCGCTTCGGATCATCGGGTGAAAGGCGCTTGTGTTAATAATTCAAATTTTATTGTAAAATAGAAAGGTAAGTAAGCGCCTTGAGTCGTTGGGTGATAGGCGCTTGCGTCTATTTCTTATATTTTATTATTTAATAAAGAAGCAAGTAAGCACCCCGGGTCATCTAGTAATAGGTGCTTGTGCTGATTGTTAATATTTTATTATTTAATAGAGACGTAAGGGAGTGCCTGGGGCTTTAAGGTGATAGGCTTTTGTGCAATTGATTCATAATATATCGTTTAATAAAGTGACCAGTGAGTGCCCCGGGTCACTGGGTGACAAGAGCTTGTGTTAATTTTTTATAATTTATATTTTAATTAAAAGGCAAGTAACCGCCTCGCATCATTAAGTGATAGGGGCTTGTTCTAATAATTAATAATATATGTCGTTCAATAATGTGACTAGTAAGCTACCTGGGTCTTTCGTTGATAGGCAGTTGTGTTAATACTTAATCTTTCATTTTTTAATAGAGAAAAAGTAAGCGCAACTGGCCATTGAGTAAAACGCGCTTAAGTTGATAATTCAAATTCTTTTATTTAATAGAGGGGCACGTAAGCGCCTCAGGTTATTGGGTTATGGGCTCTTGCGTCAATCATTAATATTTTATTATTTTTTAGAGAGGCAAGTTTTTGCCCCGGGACATTGGGTGATAGGTGCATAAGTAAATAATTAATATTTAATTATCTAATAGAAAAGCAAGTAAGCTATTCAGTTAACTGCGTTATAAGTGCTTACTTCAATAATTTATTTTTTATTATTTAATAGAGAGGCAAGTAAGTGCCTCGGGTCATTGAGTGATAGGAGCTTGTGTTAATACTGAATATGTCATTATTTAATAGATAGGCAAGTCAGCCCCTTGAGTCATTGGATTATAGTGGCTTATGCTATTAATTAATACTTTATGTCGTTTGACAAAGCGACTAGTAAGCATCTTGGGTCATAAGGTGGTAGGCGCTTGTGTTGATAAAAAATTTTTATTTTTAAATAGAGAGAAAAGTAAGCGCATTAGGTTATTGGATGATAGGTGATTGTGTTGAAAGCTGATATTTCATTATTTAATAGAGAGGTAAGTAAGTGCCCCGAGTCATGGGCTGATAGGTGCTTCTGTTAATGATTAATATGTTATTATTCAATATAGAGGCAAGCAAGTGCCCACGGTCATCGAATAACAGGCACTTAATTTATTAATTCATAATATACTGTTCCATAAAGCTACTTGTAAGTGCCTCGGGTCATTGAGTAGTAGGCGCTTGTGTTAATAATGAATATTTAATTATTCAATAAAGAAGCAAGTAAGCCCCCCGGGTTATAGGGTGTCTGGTGCTTGTTTTTATAATTAATATATAATTGTTCATTACAGAGGCAAGTAAGCGCCCCAGTTTAATGGGTGATAGACGCTTGTATTAATAATAAATATTTTTTTATTTATTAGAGAGGCAAGTGAGCACCAAGAGTTATCAGGTGATGGGCGTTTGAACTATTTATTAATAATGTATGTCGTTTATAACAGCGAACAGTAAGTGTTACGGGTCATCGGGTGATAAGTGTTTGTTTTAATAATTTATATTTTATTATTTAATAGATAGGCAAGTAAGTGCCCCAGGATATTTGCTGATAGGCGCTTGTGTTATTAATTGATATTTAATTATTTGATTTATTAGCCAGTAAGCGCCCCAAATCATGGGGTGATGAGCAATTGTGTTTTATTTCTTGACGTTTTAATATTTAATAGAGGGGCAAGTTAAAGCCCCGGGTCATGGGGTGATAGGCGCTTAAGTTAAAATTTTATATTTCATTATTTAATAGAGTGACCAATCAGCAGCCTGGGTTAAAGGTGCTTGTGTTAATAATCAATATTATATTATTTAATAAAGAGGCAAGTTAGCACCTCAGAACCATTGGGTGATACGTGCTTTCTTGAATAATTTATATTTTATTATTTAATAGGAAAGCAAGTAAGCACCCCAAGTCATTGAGCGATAGGCGCTAGTGTTAATATTAAATATTTTATTATTTAATAGAGAGGCAAGTTAGCACCTCAGAACCATTGGGTAATAGGTGCTTGCTTTTATAATTTTTATTTCATCAATTTTTAGAGAGGCAAGTAAGCACCCCAGATCATTGGGTGATAGGCGCTTGTGTTAATAGTGTATATTTCATATTTAATTGAGTGACTACCCAGCAGCCTAGGTAATCTGGTGATGGATGCTTGTGCTATTAATTAATAATATATGTAGTTTAATACAGGGACCAGTAAATTATCCGGGTCTTCGGGTGATTGGTGCTTGCTTTAATAGTTTATATCTTAGTAATTTATAGAGAGGCAAGTATAAGCACCCCAGGTCATTGGGTGATAGGCGCTTGTGTTAATAATTAATATTTTATTGTTAAATGGAGAGGCCAGTAGGCGCCTTGGGACACGGGTGATAGGTGCAAGCGTTTATAATGAATAATTTGTTATTTAATAGAATGGCAACTAAGTTCCTTTGGTCATGTGGTGATGAGTACTTGTTTTATTGCTTAACATTCTTTATGTAATAGAGAGTCAAGTAAGCGCCTCGGGTCATTGGTTGATAGGAGCTTGTGTTGATAATTGATATTTTATTGTTTAATGGAGAGGCTAGAAGGCGCCTCAAGACACTGGGTGATGTGCGCAAGCGTTAATAAATAATCTTTTCTTATTTAGCAGAGATGCTAGGAAGCGCCCCAGGTCATTGGGAGATAGGAGGTTCTTGTATTGATATTTTATACTTTATTATTTAATAGAGAGGCGAATAAGCACCCTGGGTCATAAGGTGGTAGGCGCTCTCGTCAATAATTAATTTTTATATGTGGATTAATGAAGCGACCAGTAAGGGACTTGTGTTATCAGGTGATGGTCACTTGTATTATTGCTTAACATTATATTATTCAATAGAGAGGCAAGTAAGCACTCCGGGTCATCTAGTGATAGGTGCTTGTGCTATTAATTAAAAATATATGTCATTTTAAACAGTGACCAGTACGTGCCCTGGGTCATCAGGTGATCGGCGCTTGTGTTAATATTGAATATTTTATTATTTAAAAGAGTGGCAAGTAAGCGCCCAGAGTCATTGGGTGATAGGCGCTTATGTTTTTAATTTAAAATTCATGTTGTTTAACCTAGTGACCAGTAAGCACTCTGGGTCATTAGGTGGTAGGCGCTTGTGTTAATAATTATTATTTTATTATTTATTAGAAAGCCAAGTGAGAGCCCCGGGTCTTTGGGTAATAGGCGCTTGAGTTAATAATTAATATTTTATTTTTTGATAAAGAGGCAAGAATGCGTCTCAAGTCATCGGGTGATAGGCGTTTGTGCATTTAATTTATAATATATTGTTGATCAAAGTGACCAGTAAGTGCCTTGGGTCATTTGGAGATGTGCACATTTATTATTGCTTAACATTTTATTATTTAATAAAGAGGCAAGAAAGCCCCCAGGGTCATTGGGTGATAGGCACTTGTAATAATGATTCATATTTAATTATTTCATAGAGAAGAAAGCAAACGCCTACGGTCATCAAATGATAGGCGCTTGCGCTATTAATTCATAGTATATTGCTCAATAAAGTGACCAGTGAGTAACCTGGCTCATCGGGTGATACGCACTTATTCTAATAATTATTAATATATGTCGTTTAATAAAGTATAACCACCAAGCGTTCCAAGTCATTGGATCATAGGCGATTGCGTTAATATCACTCAACTGCGTCAATCACCACACAACCCGGGGCGCTTACTAGTCGCTTTGTTAATTAATATAATAAATAAAACAATACTAGCGCCAATCACGACACAACACGGGGCGCTTACTGGCCGCTTTGTTTATTGAATAAATAAATAAAATAACACAAGCGCCAACCACCGCACAACCCGGGGCGGTTACTGACCGCTTTGTTGATTAATATAATAAGTTCAAAGACACAAGCGCCAATCACCATTTAACCCGGTGCGCTTACTGGCCGCTTCGTTTATTAAATAAATAAGTAAATAAACACAAACGCCAATTACCACACATCCCGGGGCACTTACTGGTCGCTTTGTTAATTAATACAATAAGTTCAAAGACACAAGCGCCAATCACCATTTAACCCGGGGCGCTTACTGGCCGCTTTGTTTATTAAATAAATTAATCAATAAACACAAGCGCCAATCACCACAAATCCCGAGGCACTTACTGGTCGCTTTGTTAATTAATATAATAAGTTCAAAGACACAAGCGCCAATCACGATTTAACCCGGGGCGCTTACTGGCTGCTTTTTTAATTAATATAATATATAAAATAATACAAGTGCCAATCACCACACAATCCGGTGCGTTTACTGGCCGCTTTGTTTATTAAATGAATAAATAAAATAACACAAGTGCCAATCACCACACAACCTGGGGTGCTTACTGGCTGTTTTGTTAATTGAATAAATAAATGAATAAACACAAGCGCCAATCACCGCACAACCCAGGGCACTTACTGGTCGCTTTATTAATTAATATAATAAATAAAATAACACAAGCGCCAATCACCACACAACCTGGAGCGCTTACTGGCCGCTTTGTTTAATAATTAAATAAATAAAATACCACAAGCGCCATTGCCCACACAACCTGGGGCGCTTACTGGTCGCTTTGTTAATTAATATAATAAGTTCAAAGACACAAGCGCCAATCACCATTTAACCCGGGGCGCTTACTGGCCGCTTTTTAAATTAATATAATATATAAAATAATACAAGTGTCAATCACCACACAACCTGGTGCGCTTACTGGCCACTTTGTTTATTAAATAAATAAATAAAATAACACAAGCGCCAATCACCACATAACCCAGGGCTTTTACTGGTCCCTTTGTTGATTAATATAATAAATAAAATAACACAAGCACCAATCACCGCACAACCCGGGGCGCTTACTCACTTTCAATTCATTTTATTTATTAATAAAGCGGCCAGTAAGCGCCCTGGGTTGTGCGGGCATTGACGCTTGTGGTATTTTATTTATTTAATTAATAAATAAAGCGGCCATTAAGTGCCTCAGGTTGTGTGGTGATTGGCACTTGTGTTATTTTATCTATTATATTAATTAACTAAGCGCCCAGTAAGCGCCCCAGGTTGTGTGGTGATTGGCCCTTGTGTTATTTTATTTATTATATTAATTAACAAAGCGAGCAGTAAGCGCACCGGGTTGTGTGGTGATTGGCGCTTGTGTTATTTTATTTATTATATTAATTAAAAAGTGACTAGTAAGCTCCCCGGGTTGTGTGGTGATTGGCGCTTGTGTTATTTTATTTATTATATTAATTAACAAAGCGACCAGTAAGCGCCTCGGGTTGTGTGTATGGTGATTGGCGCTTTTGTTATTATTTAAAGCATTAAATTTTAACGTGGTCAGTAGGCGTTCCGTGTTGCTGGGTTAAATAGCGATGGGATATTTGGGTCAATAGCTTGTGGTTTATTTATTTATTATGTTAGAAATTCTGTTGCGTTGTGTGGGTTTCTGCGTTTTGCTCCATGTAGCCAATTTGAATGTTGCACTACTTTGGATGCCACTTTCGGGAGCACTTCTCTCGAGTCAGCAGCTCTTGCTTACGTCGACGGCGTGAAGACGATGGATCCGGTCGCATCACCATAAATATACATTTTTTTGCCGCGTGTACTTTATCGTATTTTTCATTTTGGTTTTTGTGTTTTCTTAACCTCTCGCAATACGTAATATATATGATAGTTTCGTTAGAGCCCAGGCAGAAGATAATGTAAATATTGACTAAAAAATCGAAAGATAAATCAATGTGGAAAATATTTTTACAATAATTTTAAATAATTTTAAATAATTTTAAATAATTTTTGTACAAATTTAGAAATTTATTTTATTTTTATTAAAAATTTTTGTTTTCTTTTTAAATATTTTTTAAACTATTCGTTATTATTTATCATTTTTTGTATTTATTTACAAGCTTAATTAAATTGAATCTATTGCAATAATTAATTATTTATTAAATGGGTACGAACTTTTATAATTTAAGTAGTAGAGTACTAAACTTTACCTTTAATTGTCTAACAAATAAATAGTAATTTTCACCAAAATTTTGAGGTTATTTTTTACTTGTAATGTATGATTGCCCCACATAATAAATATAATAAGCAATGATCAAGTATGTAGAAATATATTTATTGTAATACAATATACAGTTTAAGCTTTGGTGTGCTTCATTATATCAACAACTATGGCGTTAATTAATATAAAACTGATCCTCTAATGAGAGAACTAATGTACATCTTATCATTTAATACAGTCAAGATACACTGATTTCTGATATTTTTAGGAAAACACACACCCACGTTATCGTACTCAATATAACATTTCTGAATATGTCTTAAGTAAAAAATATTGAATGCGGGTGTTTGGACAACTACTATAGGATGATAAAAAATTATAATTTGGTTTTTTTTTTGTTTCTTTCGCAAATTTTCATTATAACTCCTTTTGAACCAGATTTCATTTCAATGAAGGAATCTATAATTTTTAAATTTTGTGAATACTTGAGTGTACTGTATCTACAATTTTTGTAAATAATTTTGTTATAACATACACAAGGTCCACTAAAACCTAATTCTTCTTTATTGTTATTAAAATAGTGCGAAATTCCTGGACCAATGGCTGTTGCATTATCTGTTTTCAGAAAAAAAGCTACTTAATTTTCAAAGTGCTCTGTGAATTCAAAAAATCTAGGTCCTTTTAAAAATCGCTTTGCAAATTTTGGTATAGATCTATAAAAAAAATAACGATTAGCAATCTGAACTGCAACTGTAGTTGGACTTTTCTTCATATGCAATAAGGTTCGGTTTTCATCTTCAAAACAAAATGCGTCATGTGCGTGTAGTGGTCCAAAATTGGCAGCACTTCGCGGAATGTGTAATAAAAGATGAACGTTGTACGTCATTTGATTTTTTCCAAAATTTCTTTCAAAGTCAATGACAAACTCTACTAACAATCTATTAGCTGCCTTCACATCATTAGAACTGATATAATCGCTTTGTAACAACTGAATATCACAAACTAATTTACTTAAGTGTTTGAAATATTTGACCGGCAATACACCGTTTAAGCAAATTATACAATAATATAGAAGCCAAGAGCGCCACTAAGAAGCTTTCCACGAAGCTCGTTTCTTTAATGATCTAGGAGTTCTCGTTATATGTTTAGGCGGTCTTATTAAAAGAAGAGTTCATCGATGACAGTGTAATTGTTTGGAGATCCAACGTAAAACGCTTGCTGAGATAAGTTCAGAATCAATTCTGTGTATTGGTTGATAACTCCAAGAAAAACGCAATGCATGCTGTCAGGTGACATTCCATCATCTAAGTCGAAATATTTCAAGTTAATTAAAGCTGAGACACCCTTCACTCCATTGATAATTGTTCCAACCTTGTTTTTTTCTTCTTGCTCATAATGTGTATGAGTGTCAAGCATGTCTTTGACTTTTTCGTCATGCGTTCGAAGAGGATAAAAATTGTCGTTCATAGGATATTTCCTTACTCCCTCGATATTTTCGGTCGGGTGATAACAAAACGTGCAGCCATATATACCATTGAACTACTTCATATTCAGTAAGCTGCATCTACAAACTGAATCGACACAACATCCTAAAGGAATTACTTTTGAATGGATAGGTTTTCCCATCAATAACCATTCAATTCCATTAGAAGACAAATCATTCATTTCGTTGATCAATGGTGGTAAAAATGCATTCATAGTTGGTTTTTCGTGGTTAACCTATAACCCAATTAAAAGTATATGGTTATCCCGAATTTTTGGTGGTAATTCATTGATCTTTATATATACCAGCCAAACGGAAAGAGGGCTTGAATCAGCTGCTTTACAACCATCTGTGTTAAAAATATAAGAAAAATTATTTTCTTTAAATTAAATTTTCCCAGGTGCAGATAGACGCTTATACATGTCACCATCAATAACATCTTCAATGTTATTAACATTTTTTTTCTGACGGCTTCTTCGATACATTAAATATGGTTGCACAACATCACTTTCTAACAACTCCTTTAGTTGCTCTCTCATATTAAGGGTTGAAAAATAAGGAGCTTTAGATACTTCATGTACGACTGAAGCACATGAAACGCATATTAGATCTGATGTCAGTGAGGACCGGTTTCCTATGTAGTGTTTACATGAAGGACAGTGTACGTGATATGCAAACCACTCCTTTCTGGCTGGGAAAAAACTTAAAAGTTTGTAGTTGCTTAAGCTAATAATATCTTTTCCAAACAATTTATTAATTAGGTTGATTATATCTAAGAGTGCTTCCCAAGTTAAAGAATGTCAGACTGCCAGCAGCATGCACATCAAGAGAATTTCACGATTACTGGTATCAGTCATTTCACGTACTCTTGTATTAAGAAAAATTTTTTTTCTTTTAATATTTTTTTCCATCAATATTTTTCTTTTAAACTGATAATCTGCTTCACTCTAAGAATCATCATTACAATCCTCATGATTACCTTCATCACCATCATCATCATCACTATCATTGCTGGTTTTTTTTTTAATACTTAATGTGTTACAATCATATAATATGGCATTTATCCAATCACTGTAATGAAAATCATCACTTCACTGAAAATCATATTTTGGATTACTGCTTGCAGTATTAACATCAGAGACGGGATTGTCTACATTATGAGTTTCATCGCTGTCAGAATCTGTTGTGAAATCCAGTTCCTGTGAAGAAAGTTTATCGTTGAAGATACACAAATATTTAAAGTACAGTTACTTTTTTTAAATTTATTTGTAAAATTTTTATTACTACATTACTTGTACTATACAAACTACTGTTAAGTATCCAGACCATATAAGTAAAGCAACAGCAATAATTAATTAGATTTTCAATATCAATAGTATATACATACTTACCCATGAAGATTATAATTTAATAACTCAATAAGCAAAATTAAACTTTCATAGCCATCTTTTCGATCAGACTACGAAAAGGAAATCTACCACTGCTTTTTCATAATTACTTCAATGAGCCGTTAAAAAAGTTAGATAAAAGAGAAATAATACATAAATCAAGGAGGTAAACCTTACAAATATTTACTTATATAATGTACACAAAATTTTGGTAAAAAAAAAAATAGTTAAGGTACAGTCTCTCCACAAAGAAATGTCCGTAAAATTTGCTACACATCAGTTAGTTTGTTAGCAGCATCACAATATTCTTTAACCTAAAATACATTTTTAAGATACTTATTCATAGTACAATGAAATTAGACTAACATTGATAAGTGCTTCATACTTTCGTTTTCGATCATAATATTGACTTGCTTTAGGTTGTTTTTGCTTGGAGTTTGGATCCAACCAACTTTTATACACCGTAGAACTTGGTGCATTGTTCATTTTAAAAGTAAATTTTTTTTTAACTAAATGTACAACAAATCAAAGCATTTGCTGACAAAAAAGTAACTGGACGATGTAAGCTCGGATGTTTGTATGGAAAATTAAAGTTCTTATTACTACAAAAGCCACTGCACAACGATGCCAGATGGTAAACATTAGACCGCATTTACATACAATGGTAGTAAGTGACAAAGACATATAAAGGATAGACTGCGGATAGACTGCTCATTCTTCAAGGCAGTGGTGCTAGCTAGGGGCAAGGGCAAGGGCCTGTTTAGGTATCGTTTTCTGACAAATTTCCGGCAACTTCAACATGACATACGATATCATAAGACAGTAAAAAGTTGCCGATAAGTTGTAGGAGAACGATACTAAAACACAGGAGCTATTCACATAGACATTTTTTGCTTATTTCATTGTGAACGTTCATATTGAAAAGGGGGTTTCACTGTTCCGCTAAACTCAAAGTGAGTGAACAGACTGAACAGACCTATACCTCTTTTTCCATCAGGAAACAAAGATATGGTCGCAACTATGGGTGTAATCCGCAATCGCCACCAGCAGTTACATATGTGAGACGTTACAACGTTGCTTGATTGGGGGGCGCTACTGTCGATTTACTGGTGATGTGATCCGCAATCCCACCAGCAGTAAAAAAAGCAGACGACGCGGAACTTCATCTAATTTTTTTATATTTAGCTAACGTAAACAAACATGCACACCAAAATATCCCAAAAATTAAGCTACTCGAAAATATAGTCTGCTTTACTGCTAGCAGGATTGCGGATCACATCACCAGTAAATCGACAGTAGCACCCCCCAATCAAGCTCGTTTGCTCGGTCTCGGTCCTCGTTTTTTATTACGACACCTGGTGCGATAAAGCATAAATGACACAAAATGTTCACAAAAATTTAATGTAGGCAATATGGACAGTGTGACCACCTGTGTATATCTTACACCGTGGTCAAGTTATATCTTGTATATTCCAATTTTTGTGTAAGACCCTTAACCTTTTCGTGATGAATATATATATGTATAACACTTTTAAGATATTTCATTTTTTGCATTGTGTCTTTTCTTATGTATTCTTCTAATAAAGCATACTTTAAAATTAGTTTTTTTGAAATCGTCCCTAGTTGATTTTGTATCACTTTACAGATGTTTGCTTATGTATCCGTGAAACCAACGAACTCTTATGAGTACGTACATACGTCCACTTTACAAGATTTTGTATGTAAAGGTGTTGGACATCAACCAAAAGATATTTCTTCTTTTCAAGTGTTCGACAGAAACATGGACTTTTCAGTGCCAAATATTGATAGTGGGTGGCAAGTATTACAATAGAGTTGTTGCAATTGCTAGTAATCTAATAAGTGTGAAGTAAATAGTGTAAAGTCTGCATAAATTTCTTAGAAACTAGAGAAGCTGTTGAAAAATTGGCTGAAAAAAGAGCACACGTGCCAAAATTGAACACATCTGATTTTAGTCAAGATTTAGACGAAGATTCTCAGGCAAATGAAATTAGTAAAGCACAGCAGCACAACAAGGTAACACTTACAACCGCTGTCTTGTATGTTGTAATAATGTTGTCTGAATATTTTGTTATTTTTGGACAGGCAAAGAAGAAACTGAGAAATAAAAGTAATGTTGATACAACTAAGAGTATCGTAGATCAATATCAGAAAACTTTAGGTTCGAATAATAATAATCCTTTTGCATCAGGATCAAATAAAGATGAAGATAGTGATGATGAAGAGAATCTAGCAATTTTTACTACAAATCGCAATAGTAATACGTCTCCGGTAAGTAATTATGACATAAGTTTAAAACTGAAGTAATTAGATGGTTGGCATATTTAAATTTATTTGTAGATACAACCGTCACATTTATCTGATGACGATGATGACAATTAAATGAAAAAATTAAAATTACAATTACTAGAAGAATCAAGAAAAAAAGTAACTGCTCACAAAGTCATTCAAAGACTACATGACACATGGAATAAGTCAGAGAAAAAGTGCGCAACAAAAGAAGCACTAACAGGTATGAGTAGTATTATTATTATTAAGTCCTTTTTTTAGTGTTTAACTTTTAAATATTATATAATTTATAGATTACTTAGAGTACTATAATCAATTTTTAATTTTACTCATCTGCTCTTATTAAATTTACCAAATAATTTTGTAGTATCTTCATAGAAAATGTATTTAAATAACTCACATAAAACTGTTTGAATATAACAAAAAATATACAAAGAAACATATCTAATTTTTTTATCTTTATGAACCGAACTACTATGCATAACGTATATTGATTTTTTTAATTTAAAAAAAATGAAAGTTTCTCTTTGATAAAGAACTCAAATTTTTCATATATATAAGGAACTTCTCGTTAAAATGCTGAGTTATGTACATGTCAATCATCAAGACGTAATAAAAAATGTGCAAAATTGTTATACATTTTTTTAGTGGCTGCTATCGTAGAACAAGCTGCAGAGGAAGTAGTTACACAGCTAAAAGGACAACCAAGAATATTAAACCCAGGAAATAATGTTAAGGCTAAAAAATCATCTGTCTACAACGTTTATGGAACTTTAAGACCTAGTAAATTTTATATTACGATGATGTATGCTACCTGAGGTTACAAGGCTCTGTCTCAAAGGTGTGTAAAAAAAACTACGAAAACTACTGATTTGCAAGTTTTGACTCCAAAAAAAAGAAGAGCTATCAAAGAACACTTAATACACTATTTAAACCACTATGGATGTAGAGAGCCTCTGTTCAGCAATGAGTTGCAGTCTATGAATGATTATGCTCGTCGAGCTATAAACGGATCTAAGACATGGGTAAAAAAGGTTGAAAAGTATCCAATTTTAGATTCCGATGAGGACCAGGAAGAACAAGAATTTATTAGGCTGTAATGATGAACATTTTTTTATATTATTCTTTCAAATATTAAAAAAAATTTTTTTTTGAACGACTTGTTCATACAAAACGAAAGCTCACTTGTTAATTTGATAAGATTGTGTACACTTGAATAGAAGTAATTTTTTTCCTGGCGTTAACCCTGAATGGCAACATTAAACATTATTTCCTTTTAGTTAACTAAGGCCATAACGGATCTAACGCCATCTGCAGGAGAAACAACGTGTGAAGTTGCCATTCAAGCCTTGTTAAATTTACGGTGGAAGTAGAAAGAATAAGCGGTATTGACTTGGATGTCTTTGAAAACATAAGCCATGAGCTTTCTGTTTTTACCTTAGAGCATATAATATACTGGAGTGAGCATGGCAGTGCTTTACAGCGTGACGAGACTGACCAACTTTCAGTAGTAGCTATCTCTCTCTTGCTGAAACACGATTAAGTCAACTTGGTACACTTGAAAACAGAAAGGTTTGAAGACCGACCAATCGCGTTTCAGCGAGACATTACTACTTAAACTCGGTTTGTCTCGTCACACTGTTAAGCATTGCCATGCTCACTCCAGTAGTGTATGCTTTAAGATTTTTATGAACATAGATATACAAGCCAACGCTGCTTATGCTTTCTGCTTTCACCATGAACATCCCCTTAGGGTAAAATGCTTGGAGAAAAGATCACTTTCCCTCGGGTGTACGTTGTAAACTGTAAGAAATCATACCTTCAAAGTATTTTAAATGTAATGTGCTTTAATAGCAGCAACGTTAGTATAAATAAAGAAAAGTATTGCTTGCTAATGTGAAAATGAATAAAATAAATTGTATTTAACAAACTACAAGCGTTTTCCTGTATTCTTATTTCCAACTATCTGAAAAGGTTAAGAAAGCTATCTGGAAGATATAAGATAATGCAAATCACATTGTAGTAATATTCATTTTTTTCGTGTCAAAAAAAAAAAAAAAAAAAAATAGTAATTTTAAAAATAATTTGAAACTAAAAAAAATAAGAAATTTTTTTTTAAAAATTAAAAAAATATGCAAAAATATTTAGAATTATTGTCTAAATTTATATAATAAATATTTTAAGTGCTTTATTTTTATTAGTAAAAATAAGCAATTAATTTTTTTTATTTGTTTTTATTTAAAATTATTTGGAATTGTTTTTTTTTATTTATTAAAAAAAATTTTTTTTGTTTTTATTGAAAAGTATTTATAATATCTTCTGCCCGGGAGAACTTAGAATTTTCTTTTAGTGCGAGTGTAACGACAGGAGATGACTGCGTTGAGCCACGAAACAAAATAAGGAGTGATAATAGACGCAGTTAGTTAATATTCGCTACGTGCACAAGCTGAAAAAGCGATCGCAGCAATACCTGTGCTAATATGTGAAACTAAACGATAGGTTTGTCTTCTGCTAGCAGACTTCTAAGCATTATACTATCATCAGAAAGTTATGTGTTTATACATCGACAACCATTCTAAGGGTTAAATTTTCAATAAAATTATGAGTAGTACATACATATTTAACTAAGGCATGTTCATTAAAAAACGCAGTGAAATACATTGGATACTGTGTATTTCTTAGAGTTTTTAGCTGGGGTCTGATCCTCTAAGTGTATCGTATGAACGTGTGTACATACTGTGTAACACGCTAGTATAGGGCTAACGGAGCTCTCTGATTAGTCAGAGGAGGTCTGTGTTGACTACATTGCAAACTAATAAAATATGTCACTTATCACACAGTACACGGACTTGTGTTGAAGTAATACTCAAGCGCTTATAGTGCTTGTAGTACAAATTTTGTCTTTAGTTATTCACATAGGATTGTACCACTTGAGACATTGTATTAATTCGTGATATAATAAACACAGAACCTTTCGTGTATCTATCGAGGTACTGTGTTCCTATAGGTATCAAGCACATATCGCGAATATTGCCTTTTGCTGTGCCAGACCAATAGTTCTCTTTTTTCCCTAGGTTGGCGCTGCTTCAAAATTGTGCACGTAGCGAATACAGATGACAAAATTTTCCAATATTAATACGAAATATATCGGACCATCAGCCAACAAATGTAATAGGGAAGTCGATGAAATCGCACGGTCAGAAATCAACACTTCAGCTATGGAGCTTTCGGACGTAGAAAATAGGCCAGATCGCCGTGGAACCCGATTCGTATACGATTAATCGTCTGAAACTAACGCCAGCGTTGCAAGGATGTATCGAAGTAACGCGTTCCTTGTTACCCACCACTCAACAATTCCGTGATGCTGTAAGCGGGTTTTAAAAACATCGCGGTCTCAATAGCGTAGGGTTACAAGATAATTCAGAGATCGTATGAGTGGCCCACACAGGATTTAAAATATTTCCATATGCACAGCACATATATAAGGGTCGTTTAAATATTCTTATGGTATTGGCATCCTTATGAAATTCAATTTGCTGTCTACTTTTCACAAAATTTTAACTTTTATCACCATTCTGCCACTCTGCATGATAAAATAAAATATATTTAAAGGTAGCATTTGGCATTTGTTATATATTGTTGAAAAATTTTTTAACAAAAATTGTTTTTCCACAGCCAGTTGGACCGCACATCATACTTGTCCACGGGTGTTGCCAGCGGGTATCTACCCCAGCGGAAATTTAAAAACGTAACAAAATGTTAGAAAAAGTGAACATGTGTAATAATATGCCGTAACCCGCAAGAAAATGTAAGAAAATGTAAGAAACTGTAATAGTCTCATGGATTTCGGAAATTTCTTACATTTTATTATGTTGTGTTACGTTTTTTTACATTTTCTTACGTTTTAATATGATTTACCACATGCTGTTACACTTATACTTTTTTATAATAGTTACTCAAGTTTTTTTTATTCGAGGCAAATTTTATTCGAAAATGTAACGAAATGTGTCTAAAAGTTATCAATGATAATAAAATATAAAAAAATGTAATGAACTGCAAAAAACTGTAAGCTGTTATAAGACATTACAGATGACAACACTTTCTTACAGTTTATTAGAGTTTACTACAGTTGCTTTTTCACGAGATTCAAGTGTCTTTTTAGAATTATAAAAAAATGTAACGAATCGTAAGACAATGTGTTGGGTTGTAGTTGACTATAAACAAACGTAACAAAACGTAACAAACTGTAACTGTGGTCCGAAATCCAACCAAACTGTACATTACATCACAGAAAGTTACGTACGGTTTGCTACGTTTTTTCACACTAATTTTTTCCGTTGGGGCATTATGACAATATTTTGTATACTAACTATCCTTTGAAAAGCTTGGTTGTGTGACATGGGCACCCGAACTGTTTCTAAAAATCTGCAAAAATAGCCAAAAAATTGCGCGTAATTTCCTCGAATTTCCGCTACTTGTAAAACAATTGCGCGTGACATACTTCTGTAGTAATTAATAATTATTTGCGGGTGCTGGGTAAATTTTCAATCATCCATTACAATAAATCTATCACACGCAGCTTAATTATAAGAACGTCATTAATTTCCGCGTAACACGCAGAATAAAATTGACTCTTAAGTTGTTATAAACTATTAACAGTTATGTAGTGCGCATATATTTATTTATTTGCGTATTACCATATCAACTATACTATATCTATATGTTGAAATACGCATGCGCGAGAAATTCGCTCCAACAAAATCGTCTGCATCTGGGGTGTTATGAAAGCCTATATATAAATGTAGTAATACATACACTAATAGGTATACACACTATAGTGTGGACTGTTAAAAGTTTTGGAGTTTGGACTTTGGAGTGTTTGCGTTTGGGCGGTTTGGAGTGTATAGTATACAAATAAAAAAATTATACGGCTGTTGTCAAATTTTGGTTTAAATTAAATAATTTGTATTTATTATTGTGTCTAGCGCCAGTGAGGGTGGCATCACTCATACTGCGAACTGCGAACTGCGAGTCCTGTGTATTTTTGCCTGTAAGTCCTCTAATCGGTAGTATTAGAAAAATATATCTTGTATAACCGATATAACCCCTTTTCAGAGGACAAAGTTTGCCCACCGACTGAGCACCGCGTCATCTCTATCTACCTATTGTTTTTGAAAAGAAAGCCAGTAAGGTATCGCTTAAGGCCTCGTAGACGACGGTCCTCCGATTTTCTTGCTCTCAGAAATCCGTACAGCGAGTTCAGCTGGCCACGTTGACGAATAGAAAATGAAGAAGTTTGGCCGCTTCTTAAGTTTGGCTGCTTCGGGCTGCTTAAGCTCATGCAGGCTGATCCCACCCTGATCGGTCGCATAATGCCCCTGACTTTTGAGCTGCACATCTTCGAGGCTACTGCCAAGGATGCCATTGGAATTGTATCTCACGACAGTGATACTGGGGCCAAGTGCTGTATCGCCAGGACTGAGAATCAAGTAATTACACAGTACGGACATCGATCAAACCATTTATAAGACTAATGGGTCTTAGATGTGACTAAAGGAGATGTGCGAAGATTGAAGACTGTAATTTCTAACAAGAAAAAAAAGCCTTGAGTTATGATGTAATGAGTACAATAGTAGGTAAACCATGGCAGTTCTGGCACCCCCCCCCAGCTCCCCCCCCTGAGGTAGTGGTGGGGGGAGAGGCTCTAGCTATAGCTGTGGGTGGAGAAGAGGCGGTGGAGGAGAGGCGGTGGTGGGGGCTGATCGGGCGGTGGGAGGAGGGGCACGGGCGGTGGGTGGTGCGGACTACTCGGATAGTAACGTCAGGTGAAGGGGGCCTCTTCTGGATGCTGTGATGTCGGATGGTATTGACAGCTCCCTTCCTTTCCGACCGCGAATCAAGCTCCGACGTCATCAGGATGGGTCCGAAAGGTGTAGGTGTAACAAGCCCAACGTACAGCGCGAGAGGAAGATGATCAAGCATGAACGTGTATTTCTTATCAGTGGATGTAGCGGATCGCGTATCCCGTTCAGCTGCGACCAACGTTGGCTTACTCAACGCAGTACCTTGCTAAGTAATGGAGCTATTATTTCTTATCTATACGGATGTGTTAGCCGTGGCCGATGACTTTTCGCTTCTTATTTATAGGCGTATAATGTTCCAGTGTAAAATTTTTTTCTTAGCAAGAGCGGGTGCAACGAGTCATGCTAGGATACACGTATGTGTAAGCCGTGGCCGATAACTCTTCGCTTCTTATTTAGGCGTATAATGTACCAGCATCATATGTGGATGTAGCGGATCGCGTATCCTGTTTAGCTGCGACCAACGTTGGCTTATTCGACGCAGTACCTTGCCAAGGAATTCAGCCAGCTTATGAATTAAAGTTTAAGATTTTTAGAATAGTATGTAAATGGGTTTCAATAATAACAAAACCTTAATTTTAATACACATATATTTTTGCTAGCTTCAAAAAAAAAAAAATACACAAGAATTTCATGGTTATTGATTTTTTTTTTTAATATATCATATCCATCTTTATTTGGATAAGAGCGAATATTTTCGGAATAATAATTTCCCTTCACTTTTGGTTGAGATGCCTCAACGTGCTTTTCTAAAAGAGGTTTCCGGCTATTTTTATCTCCCTCCTCCTCCTCCTTCTTACTGAGGCTCTCATATTTTGGTTTGCTAAAGATCGGACCCATGTTGTTGATGTTGCCTGATCTATCGTTACAGGATAACTGAAGCAATACGCAAATTCTCATCAGCTTATAAGACGGCGCTAATTTCTTTGTACTACCACACGGCAAGATGTACTTTAATTTTTTGATCTTAAATTTTATGCTTACGTTACTCTTTTTTTTTTTTGCCTACACACAGTCATCGTTTTTGACACCAACATTAGTATCAGTTTCAGAGTCACTATCAGTATCAGTATCAATATCATTAGCATAAATTTCATCAACAGTACCCCAACTGGGAAGCGTTTTAGAAAATTTCTTCTTATAACTATTAAGCGCGTCTAAAAAACATTCTGTGTCTGGTTCAATGCTACTTTCCACCAAAGAGCAAAGCCACAATTTTATTTGATGAGCTTTACTAAGTGCGCAATATTGCTTTCTACGTAGACTTTTTTGTACATCATGAGTACCACACATTAACGCCTTTGTTGAATATCCCATATTAAGAATGTGACGCGATGGCACACCATATACTGCTGAATGTTAATCACAGTACACCCTATGGTCGATTCCAAATAAGTGGCTGTATTATCTTTATAAACGTAAATTCGATGTGCATTTTTTGCTACAGTGTACAAATGTTGCTGTAACTTTCTAATGGAACAATCACCCTCGAACCAGCGAAGTCCATGCACTCGCTTCGACTGAAAGTCGTTGTTTTGGCGCACATCCATAGGTAAGGTGGAAAAATTGCACGGGGGCCGCACAATCCAATGACTGATCGCTGGTCTCATAAGCGACACCACAGCCACTTCTTTTGGTAAAAACTGTCGAGAAGCGTCCAGAAAACCTTTAATCTCAATAACATAATCCTCGTAAAAATCCATTTTTATTTTGCAGCTCAAAAGCGTCGTACTAACTGCGATATAAACGCGTATCCGTTGCGTTTGATGCTGCGTGATGAACTAAGCAGTACTCTGCACCGAAATTAGTTTATATACACGTTAGTGTAGGCACTGCGCAAGTATGTGTTTTATCAGAATGAATCATCGGTTCTTAATATTTTAATCTTAAACTAGTTTTGAGGGAAAGGCTACATAAATAATAACAACAATATAATTCAATACATTTATTTATGACACAATTTAAAATAAAATACAGTTTCATTGAGTTTTTTATTATACATCTTCTTCAGAATCAGTAACATCTTCCCATTCCACATGAAAGTAGAATTTTTTCATTCGTTTGACATTGTGGGTGGCACACATAGATCTATACGCACCATTATGGTGAGGACATGCAGTAGCTAATGTTGGGAGTTCAAACTCTGGATAATCAACCATATCATTAACTTGAAAATTAAACCTTTCGAGCCACCTTTTCTTCACTTCTCCAATCACAAAAATCTTCTTAGCATCTTTGAGATTCTCCCGAAGAACATTACCAATTTCTGTGTAGTCGATAACATCTGATTGCCAATCTAATCCATGATAGGATAGTTTAAGCCATAAATTTTCACGTTTGTATTTATCATTTAGTTTGCGCCAAGAAAATGGCGGCTTGAAGAGAAATACTTGAGGCTCATCATCTCCATGGAGTGGAAGAATCGCCAACTCTTTAAGCACATAATCGTTGCCAGGCTTCTTAAAGCCCTGCATGTCCACCATGTACTCCATCATGATAAAGACTGACTTCACTGCTAGTATTTTTTTTTTTAATTTTATATACGTGCTTAAACAAGTTTTCTCACGTCACCACTAATGGGATTGTACTCTACGATGTGATCGTGTAGAATGAGACAGTAAGCAGATACATTTTCCGGGAAATTCTTTCGTGCTTCAAACTCCAAGCGCACGTCCACTGGCGTGCTTTTCAAAGCTTCATTCTGCTTAGAGCAGTCAATTACAATAAGAGGCATGTGTGTGATAAAATCTTTTTTATTCAGCATAGGTTCTGGTTCTTTCCCGTAATAGGCGGCTGGAAAATTCTTATACATATCATGTAATGTTGAAAACTGATTTTTATTAATATCAAGATTAAGATTTTCATAAGGATAGTACTGTGAGTTTAAGAAAAGCTTTACATTGCTGATATTACAGTGATCAAAGAGACTGGCATTAAAAGCAGGATCATTTTTTCGCTTATTCTGAAAGCCCAAAATAACAAAACGAGGCTTTTCCAACTGATTGGAAGTTTTGACAGTCCACACATGTCTAGAAATTTTTGGCAAAAGAGGATACTCATACAACTCCCAATTGCGGAAACTCATAGAAATAGGCTTGTCTTTTGCAATAACATCAAACAAACGAATTTTTCGTCTGTCTGATGCAGTTATGTAAGGCACAAGCCACTCAATCTGAGTCAATTTAAGCTTATACTTTTCAAAAATTTTATTTTCAGGTACTTGTATAACGGCACTAACATCATCTCTTGATCTTGTAAGAATTAATTCATGTTTTGCATTAACCACAACTTTGCGATAGTCTTCAGCGAAACCAAATATCATACTCAAAGGTATTGACACTTCAAAATAAGAATGATCATTGATAATAGATTTTTTCTTTTCAATGTCTATCTAACCAGCATTTTCAAGCATTAAACTCTGACTGGGAGACAAAGATATCCATACTTTCATTAAAGTTGTCAATCCAACATTCTTACACCTATCACTTTCAATACCATTTAGTTCATATCGTATTTCTTCAAACAGATGGCAGATGGTGTTATTAACTAGTTTTGTTTTCTCAAGAGATTTATCATCTCCAGTTGTTATACGTCCAGAAATACGTAGGGAACTTTGAGAGGGTAAAAGACATAAATCTTGATGTTGAATTAAGATGCGAATTTCATCACTGCTATTAAATGCTGATGCAATGTGGGGTCGATGTGCATGAATTTCGTAGTGTGCAACCGACTCATCAAACACGACACCTGACTGAATCCCAAGAATCTCTTCCATCACAACTTTTTCTCGTTTGAAGGCAGCAAAAAAAAGCACAAGTTATTTGCCACCAAGAGCTCTTACTTTTAGGCCTAGGTTTTTTAAGAACTGGACGTTGTGACGTGTTAACGCTTTGAGCGTTCGTCGACGACTGATCCGTCTCATCCATTTTGGTTTATTCTTATAGCTTCGTCCAATTTTGTTGTCTCGTAGATGACTATTCGTCCTCACCCTCGTTAATTTTTTTTCATAGCCTCGTCCAACTTTACTATTGTTGTACACTATGCCCATTTCAGTTGAGTTGTTTCAAGTGTAGTCTTGTATTTATAACTTCTCCACGAAAATTAATCAAGTTACCTTCCTGATCAACAATGCGTACTTGAAGAAGATCTATAATTTTAACAGCAACGGGTAAATCAATGATTTGCGATGGAACTTCGACAATCTTGTATCCCGGTGGTACAGCAGGGAAAAACTCGTGGATGGTATGAACTTTTTCTCCGTTTATATAGGCTCCACTAGTGATATTACACTCAACTCTCAATGTGTTAACCTTGAGAATAGCAACAGGTAAATCTGAGATGTGAGTACTGGTATCTCTAAGAATTCGTTCAGTAAAGCCTAAAAGACGGCCTATAGAATCTTTTGGCCTGAAGTCAATAGTATGACTACACGTTATCACACTGCGAAGAGTATTATTATTATTTGGTTTAATGCTAATAGCTATATCGTCGGGTTGTAACACGTCGATCAGAAATGACTCAATATCTTAAATTTCGTAGCTGCCAGTTGGAAAAACAACCACTTTATCGCCTACGTAAAATTTATTATTACCTTCGTCAATATTTGGAATTGAATTGAAAGTTAGGAGTTCTACTAGACCAATAACGTAGTTATGTGCTGGTGACAACTCGATAGGTGGAAAATATTGTGCTTCAAGAATAGACGATGTTCCTGATAAACTTAATGTCAATGATTCTTCCATGACGGTTTGTCAATGACTAATGTTACTTGCGTATTGGGATACATTTATATTGGCTGATAATTAAGTTTTTCACAAAGAAAGCATAAGCAAAGATGGCCGCAGTTGTATGTACCAAAATCTTGGAACCTTTCATAATTATATTTGACACATCTAACACCAAGATATAGCAGTAGATCAATCGGTGGCTGTAGGTCACCAAAACTGTCGAAATACGTCACGTTATTGCCTCGCTTTCTATAGGCAACCCAGTGAGTACCAGGACCATCCTTATCATCGAGATTGACTATTGCTGATTCGGAAAAACGTGGGCCATCGGCTGGCAAAGCATTTCTCATGAAAACTCCACGGAAATGCGGTATTTTCAAAATTTTTGCATACTTGATGAGGTCATAGTCTGTGAGAGCTCGGTAAGGCAGTTTTACGTAAAAATTTTTTTTTTTTTCCATCTTTTAAGCCTTTTCCAAGCCTTAAATGTAGACCTAAGCCGTTCTTATATGGTTTTAAAAACAGCCCCTTTCCAAGTAAGAGTGCTTCCATTTCTTTATTATGCCTCTCACTCTCCTCTAGCTGTTTTCGAGCAACTTTAGCATCATTAATAGCCTTGACAATTCCAGTTACACCATTAGTGATAGTGCCTATAGCACTTAGGCCAGCAAATGCAGGAATAAGGTATGGTAGGAATCCTCCAGTTTTCTGCGGGATAGGCAATACTCGAGGTATTACAATATTTTTCCTACCACCAGCTTTTTTCACAGCATCCTGAGCTCTCTTTAACGCCGAACTTATAGCTTTTCGAACACTACGATTAGGAATCATGGACTTTAAAGCACTTCGAATTAAGCTTTTCAAAGTAGTTTTCTTCGGCTTCATTTTGTTCTTACTCACTTTACTAGAATTCGTACTAGGGAATGCTCCCATGCCGAGTTTGGATTTCAATTTCATGGCACTGGTAATAGTAAAAGCAGCAGCTTTTTCCCCTAAACTAGCGTCTGTGGCTTTGAATCTTTGCCACGCCTTTTCAGCGAGAATTTTGTCAGCGATGTTTCTTGCTGTAATATTTTTTCGATCCTGCGAATAGGCTATATCGTGTTGCTTGCACGCCTGATCCAATGGATTGATACCCGGATCTCCGCGAGCTAATCTCTTGGCTAGTTTAGTGCCCGGTCCACAATATTGATATCCTGGTACGTGCAGCTCTATAGGCAGTTTATTGATAAGTGTGTTTATAATTCCACAGCCTTTGCGATGATGAATGATCATTACTTTCCAAGTGCTTAACGATGAATGAGCTCGAAAATATATGTAGAGCACTATTTATCGTTTCATATTTCAGCATGCAGTAACCACGAGCTCCGAGGAACAGAATATTTAACTTCCTGTCATAAATTTCAACAAACTGATAAACAAGAGTAGGAAATTCGATGACATATGAGTTTCAAAATATATAGGCAAACCATTTACAGTATCATGTTTCAGTCTCAGTTGAGTCAGCATACAGTAAACATGAGCTTCATAGATCAGAATATAAAACTTCCTGTCGTGAATTTCGACGGAATCGTTAAGCAAGATAAGAAAATCCAACGCCATGGTGATTTGCTACCCGATATGATAAGAGCTGTTCTTTGTGGTCCGTCAAACTGTGGAAAAACAAACAGCTTGCTGGCTTTAATTACTCACCCCAACGGATTGAGATTTGAGAATGTTTATCTATACTCAAAGTCGCTGAATCAGCCAAAGTAGAAGTTTCTAGAACAACTGTTGGAGCCCATAGATGGTGTAAAGTATTTTTCATACAGCGATCATGAATCAGTCATATCTCCTGATAAGGCACTACCCAACTCCATAATGATATTTGACGACATTGCCTGTGAAAAACAAGATAATGTGAAAGCCTTTTTCTGCATGGGACGTCACAAAAGCGTTGACTGCTTCTATCTATGCCAATCCTATGCTCAAGTTCCAAAGCACTTAGTCAGAGATAATTTAAATCTTTTAGTAATATTTCGACAAGATGACATGAATTTGAAGCACATCTATAATGATCATGTTAATACTGATATGACGTACAATGAATTCAAAAAATTATGTGTAAACTGTTGGAGAGTTGAAAAACATGGATTTGTCGTAATAGACAAGGAAAGAGATGTTGATAATGGTAGATATAGGAGAGGATTTGATTCTTTTGCTATAAATATTACTCAGGCTTATTAAGTACGTATTAGTCTCTTGTTAACCATCAAGCGATCAACATGGACACTTTTCGTGAGGAAAAAGACGTTCTTCGGCAAGTTGAAAAAGCTAGAGAAGCTGTTCGACGTAAGCATCGATTGTTAAAGTCAGGAAGAGAAAATTTTGAAAAGCAGATTAGAGAGACTTTCAAGCCTATTACTGATCCACTTCTTAAAATTATCGATGACACAAAGAAAGTCAAAAACGTGCCACTTAGCTCTGAATCTTTACTTAAAAAACGCTTCAAGCCTTTTAAGTCAAAAATTAATAATACCGACGCATCAATGTTCCAATCAGCTAATAGTAACAGTGATGATGAAGAAGATACTTTTTCGTCGAATGATACTATCAAAGACTATGATACCGTTGCTGAAAAAAGTGACGATGATGATTTAGCGCATGACATCGATAAAAATGAACCTATGAATCCATACTTACAAATACTTGATAGAAAAGAGTCAGAACTGGATCGAATTTATGGGGTAAGAAAGGTAAAAAAACGGACAACATATACTTGGTGATTCGCCTATATATTTCAAAAATAATCAAATTCAAATAAAGGATCTAAGATATCCAATGACTGATGGATTCATGGAGTTACTTACAAAAAAGCATCCTGATAAAAAGCACATGACACCAGATAATTTAGTTAAATACAAACAAATCTTGGAAACGTCAAGTGCGCATAAAAGAAAATTTGACAAAAATGAGACGATTCGTCCATACAATAGTAATAAATTCAAAAACGTTATTGCCCCATTATTTAATCTCTCTAAAATTAAGAAGAAAGGCGGGTCCATACCTTCATTTAAAATTGCTAGGCTGAACGTGCAAATGGACTACGTTTACTGGGACGATTCTAACGAGCTGGTCAATCGGCTAAGATTACTAGTGGCAGAAAAATCAGCCGGTAATCCTAGTCACACTCATGAAATGAATTCAATCGTTGAGGAGCTTCGTGAAGCTAATATCATATATTGAGAATCGTTATCAATTCTACTTCAGTGTAAAAATGAGCATCGACGTGTTCGGACGTGGATCAGTTAAGTTGAAACGTGGTAGTCGAGGTCCTCGAGGAATTGGATATAATCTCACCACAGATGGTCAATTTGACTTGAAAAATAAAAGGTTGTGCAATATTGCACCAGCTATTCAACCTCAAGATGCTGTAAATCTCACTACTTTACAGAAAGAAAAAAGTTTCATTTTGGATGAACAAGAGAAAATAAATCTACTATTGAGCAATTTAAGTGATGTATTCTCAGAAACAACACTAAATTTGCAGCGTGAAATAAATACACTGAAGGAGATTGTAGCACATATATCTAGTATAACTCCAGAAGACAGTTAAGAGAGATGGAAGCAGTAGTGGAAGAGCTTTATAAACCTGCGAGACGCAACTACCTTCGCCGAAAGTTTGATATTCGAGGCTTGGATGAAACATGGCAAGCTGATCTTGTGGAGATGATACCTTATGCTCATGAAAATAAAGGTTATAGGTATTTGCTTACAGTTATAGATGTATTCTCCAAGTATGCATGGGCTGTGCCCGTAAAGAATAAAACCGGTAAAGATGTGACTGCAGCTATGAAGTCGATATTAACAGAGGGAAGAGTTCCAACTAATTTGCAAACAGATCATGGCAAAGAGTTTTACAATGTGAATTTCCAAAGTCTCATGCAAAAGAACAAAATTAACTTGTACTCGACTTATAGTAACCTTAAAGCATCTATATGTGAGCGATTCAATCGTACACTAAAGCATGATATGTGGAAAAATTTCAGCTTGCGTGGCAGATATAAGTGGATTGACATCTTACCTAAGTTACTGACGGCCTATAATAATTGGAAACATCGGACAATAGCTATGAAACCAAAGGATGTGTCAGCTGCTGCTGAAAATGAAATTTTGAAAAAAATTTTATCAACAACAATTGGGATGAGAAAACTACCGAAATTTAAAGTGGGAGACAAAGTGCGAATAAGTAATGCTAAGCAAGTATTTGAAAAAGGATACACACCTAACTGGTCGACTGAGGTATTCACTATAACACGAGTAGCTCTAACCAATCCACCAACTTACCATTTGAAAGATTACCAAAATCAGCCAATTTCTGGAGGCTTCTACGAGCCGGAACTGCAGAAAACCAAGTATCCTGATACTTATCTTGTTGAAAAAATTCTTCGTCGACGAGGAAATCAAATATTCGTCAAGTGGTTGGGCTTTGACAATACCCATAACAGTTGGATTGATAATAACAAAGAATAAAAGTGATATGTACTTTGAAAATTATTAAAATTCAGAAGTTGTAAAAAAGTTTGTACAAAACTTGTTGTGGTCTTTTAATGTTATCAATTACTAGCAGCCCCCCGTCTCGGCTTCGCCCGAGACTTACTAAATAAAACACCGTAGTGTGTTGACATGTAATGTGAAACATTTTTAGTTAGAAAATTTTACACATATTTTCGATACATCTCAGAACAAAAATCTTCTTATTAAAAACATATTTTTTCGGAATCCATATAGTTTATTTGGTCAAATAATAAGGTGTGAAAATTCAAAAAAATAATTATGCTGAAAAGTACCGTGCGTTCTTTATGCCATAAAATAATCGATGGCTATAAGAAGTTGTTGATTTAGTTTCTTCTGTGTAATTCACGAAAAGGGCTATTTTTTAAAGCTGTTAAGATTTTAAACCCCCAAAAAATTTATATTGAAAAAAAATTGTTTTTTCTCATATCTCACAATTTTATTACCAGAGCAACAAAGTCCTGGACCTTAAACCCAACATTTTTATTGCCACAAAAACACAAATACATTTTCTACTCATTAAAAAATCTGAAGTAGGATCTTTAAAGATTTCAGAGATTCCTGTGAGGGTACAATGAAAAGCTGATCTCTCACGTAATGGACTCTTAAGTTGACGATTTTGACGCTGCTGTTTAAATCTCGATAAATTTTCTGCGTCAGTTTCTTGACGCCTCAAATTGTATTTATTAGATACATTTGAGGTTTTCTTTCCAGTATACCCTTTTGCGACTATTGGTGTGCTTACGACTTTTATGACCCCTAAAGGCTATTTTCAGTCAACTTTGTTAATTTTAATACATTTGTTGGCAAGGTAGTTCGACGTCCGATGGCCCTAAAAAAGACCGGTGAGCTTCTTAAGTTAACTCTTTCTTGACTGCAGTTAACAGCAATTGTGACTGCCTGAATACCTCAGGGTGATCTTCTCTGGCTTACTGTTGAAGACCCAGACTGATTGGAAGAAAAATTACAAAGTCCGAAGCTTTGGGGCTAGTTGTAGTGCTCTTTCCCAACGTCTCCCGGTATAACGTCGAAGACGTTGGTGTCTAAAGCACCTTTTTTATTTGCAGATTCAGTTGTTTTGGTGATCTTAGATGGGGAGATTGGTTAGTGATACTTGTCCAGTGGAGGCTGTCCCGTTGGCTCAAGTTTTTTTTCCTTTATAGCTGTTATAGGTTTGCCCAGCGCAGACCTTGGAGAGGATCAGTGATTCCTGGTTGAATGCTTAGAGTCGAGAGGGTAATATAGAGTCGTCGGTCACCGGGTTTTCCAGCCTTGCGAAGAACAACTCCGCAGGTGACGTCTGCCAGTGAATAGCTGACATGGTTTAATAGTGCCCGTCTTTAGTTAATATAGTCTTTTAGTCGACGAATCGCTTCCGGAAATGGTAATGAAAAATTTGTTGGCAAGGTAGTTTACACTTAGGTGGCCCCTAAAAAGAACCGATGAAATTGATGGTTAAGTAGGGAACGTAAATACTTATAATGGCCCTAAAAAGCGCCAGTGGTGAAACTTCCAGGCTATTCTTTATTATTATTCCTGATGATGAAGAGCTGGCTACGGGTTGCTTGATTCTTACCCTGGGAGTCTCGATGTACAGAGACTGTGATGGAGGGAGGTACGCCGCTGACCAAAGAATATCTCGTCTCGGGTCGTTCCCCGGATAACCAACTGCTCAATTGCTCATCTTGAGACGGGAACATGTGGGTAAGCGCGTTGGGGACGCGACGACCAAGAAGAAAGCCGTTGTGGTTCCCGTGCCCCTCAGAGCTGTTGTTCCTTGCTTACATTTGTAGCCACAAATTCTCTAACTACAACAGGTGGGATGGTGGGACTGCCACACAACTCTGAAGAGTTGGTGCAGATTGTGCTCTGGCTAAATATGTCTCCTGGTATTCTGGCAGAGACGGCATCGATTGGAAGTAATTTATTATTCTTTGATCACACTCGTCGAGATTCAGCGTGAAGGAACACTTAGGTCCCTTCCCCCTTAGAGAAGAGTGTCGTCCGTAAACGAGATAACCATCTGCAGGACTATCACCAGCATGCTCTCAACAGCTTGATGAGCTGCCGAAGCTCGACTGTACAGCTATCGATACGCTCCGGCCTATTATAACCACACTTATTTAATTATGTTGCAGGTAGCTTCGATTTTATGTCGACGCCACCTAGCGGATTTTACTGAACTAAAGTGAAAAGCTGGCGTATTTTTGCAAAACTTTGAGCTCATTTATTGCTATTGTTATTAAATTTTTTAAGATAAAAACTATACTAAACCCATCTAGGAAGTATCATGAATCAGTGTGCAAAATTTCAGCAAAATCGGTTCAGTAGTTTTCGCGGTTAGCGATTACAACGGTTTTAGCGACTTTGCTTTATATATTAGTAGGATGTGTGCAAATAAAATTTTCTTACAATACGTGGTAATGTTACATCTTACATATGATTCATTGAGATAAATAAGAACTCTAAACATGCAATAGATTGTATCATTTATTTTTTCTCACGTTAAACTAGTTTCACAAAAATAACTTTCTTTTTCTTGTATTTGTGTAATTAAACATTTATTGGTTAAAAAATTCAACACTATCACTATTGTAGCGAACTGACAGCTTCTTTCTATCAATAGATTCCAACAAACTATTAAATGATAGTTCGTTACTCACAAGATACTCAGATACTTGATTAGGTAAAAATATTTGGAAGTGATCGTCTAGTTCAGCGATAGCTTTCGTGCCGAATTTAGTGTTAGCTTTTCTCAGCTTCGACACTACATGACTTTGCCCCTTGACCATTTCGTTGATCTTCTTTGTTTGAAGGAATCTTCCACAGGCCAGCCGATTAAGTGCTGCTAAATCAGCCATCTGAAACATAAGAAAATTATGTGAGTTTTATAGATAGTAAAAAAAAAATTTATGAATAAGAAAACACATTACAAACCTTTATTTCTGAGCTTTGCTATTCCAAACAGATCTGCTTATCTCTGTAGAAATTTTTTTTTATTTTAATTTTTTTATTTTATTTATTTCATACTCCGTCCCTTACGGGTTTGGAGGGGTTCCGTAACATTTTGTACATTTAATATATACTTAATCTACGCTATATAATATATTCATTTTTACTTTAACTGTTCTTAATATTCTACTTTGTCTTTTTTAAAATAATATTGAAATAAAACAAATTTAATATCACTACACTTCCAATTCTACAAAACTCAATTCTCAAGCTTCAAAATTAAACACATGCCTATCAAAAATTCAAAAATTTCCAACTTAAATTATCAAAATTATCAAAATTTCCTATATTTAACTCAGTAAACAAATTTTCTAATACTACTTAACTATCAAAAATTTCAAAAATTAACAACTCTTTTCTTTAAATTGTCCATATATTTTTTGTATTCTTCATTCTTCCTTACATTTCTTTTTCTCTCTTCTTTCTTGTCCTACTAATCCTTCTTCTCTCTTTACTACCTTAACTTTCTGCATACTTTCTTTTATCTTTTAGATCTTTTCTGACTCCTTCCTTTTTCTAATTACTTTTCTTAGCACTTCTATCTCTTTTGCATCGTGGCTTAGTATTTTTTCCATTTCTTCTTCATTTCTCGTATCTCCGCAAATCTTTAGTATGTGTCTAAGATCTTCTTCCTCCTCCTTGCATAATCTACACTTCTTATCCTCCTCTCCTTTCCAGTATTCTCTACTTCTGCTTTTATTTCCGCATCTAAACCTTGCTACTAACTTTCTATCCTTTAATGGCATATCCTTTTTCAAGTATTCTGGTTCATCTTCTGTTCTTATACCTTTATATGTTCTGTTGTACCGTGAATTCTCTATCTTTTCCATTCTCTTCTCTTTTTCTTTTCTTTCCTTGTTCATTAATATTTTTTCTCTTACTTCCTCCCTAAATTCTACTCCTTTCATAAATCTTGTTTCTTTTACTTTCTCTTCCCGTAGTAATTCAGCTCTCTTTTTTGAATCCTTTCCTATTCTCTCTCTTTCCTTGACCTTGTCCTTTTCTCTTATGCATTCTTTTACTAATTTTATGTCTGACTCTCTAATTTTCTCTTCAAACTTTAACGCTCTCCTTAACGCTTTTATACTCATCCTTTCTAATCTACACTCCTCCTCCACTATATAATTTGGTGTATTGCTGTCTAATCCTAATATCTATTTCATTTATCTTCTCTGTATACTTTCTAGTCTTTCTTCTTCTTCCCAGCCCCACACTTCCGCACCAAATAGCACTATACTTTCTACTAGGGCTGAAAATAATTTTCTTCTTCTTTTATAGCTATTCTTAAATATTCTTTCTCCTATGCTCCATGCATTTTTCATAGCTATCACTGCTTTTCTTTTCCTTTCTTCTATATGCCTATCGTTTCTCCCATTTTTCTGTAGTATATATCCTAAATATCTTATTTCATTTACTTCTCCTAATTCCTTACTCCCCCACATCCATCTTCTATCATTCCTCTTTCTTTTTTCGAACACTAAAATTTTCGTTTTTTCCTCACTTAAAATCATCTTCTTTTGATTTGTGTACTTTTTGAATCTTTTTAACATCTCTTTCAATTCTTCTTCTCTATCTGCTATTAATACTATTTCATCCGCGTAAGTTAGACTCCATACTTTTTCATTACCAACTCTGCATCCTCCCACCTGCCCTTTCTTTAATTCCTGCTCCAGATCCGCTAAGTACACGTTAAACAGCGTCGGGCTCAGTGGGCAGCCTTGCCTCACACCTTTCTCTGTCCAAAATTCCTTGAATTCCTCTTCTCCAACTTTAACTACATTTCTCGTTTCTTTATAAATATCCATAATCCTATTTCTTAGCTTTTCACTCACTTCCATTTCTATTAATCTTTCTTTTAAAACTTTCCTATCCACTCGATCAAATGCTTCCTTTAAATCAATAAAACATGTAAATAATTTTCCTCTTTCTTTGCTTAATTTTTCCTCAACAATGTGTTTCAATGTATATATAGCTTCTATTACTCCTCTCTTTTCTCTAAAACCAAACTGGCTTTCTGATAATTTACCTTCAATTTCCTTTTTTAACATCTCATTTAACATACTCGCATAAATCTTATATGCTGTACATGTCAATGTAACTCCTCTATAATTTTCTAACATATCTTTATCACCTTTTATGTGAATCAAACAAATCGTACCTTGTCTCCACTGATCCGATAATTCTCCTTTTTCCCATACTTTTTTCAGCAATTCCCACAGAGCTGCATCCACTTCTCCCGGCATGTACTTCCATACTTCATTTTCCAGCTTATCTTCTCCTGGTGCTTTTCCTACTTTTAATCTGGCTATCTGCCTCTCGAACTCTTCCTTGCTCATTTCTTCCTGATCCTCTGCATTTGTTCTTGCCTCATCCTTTCTTGTCTCTTCCCTCACAATTCCTTCTTCATTCTTCCCATCTAACTTTTCCATAAAATACCTTCTCCACTCTTCTACTGTGAACTTTTTGGATATTTCTCTCCTTCGTTTTTTCCTGTACTTGTTTATATATTTCCACACTTCGCCTTCCAATGTTGCATTTTTTATCTCTTCTTCTTCTAATCTTTCAAACCTTTTCCTTTTTGCCTCACACCAGTTTCTATACTATCTTTTTTTTCTATGTAATAACTTTTTTCTATTTTCTTTTTCCTCCACCTTTTCATTATTCTTCTTAAATCCTTCTTCTTCTCCTTCCATTCTTTATCGTGCCATTTTTTATCCCCCATCTTCCACACTCTGCACTGTTTTTCCACCTTAGGTACTGCACTATCTATTTTTTCTTTCAATTCACTCCATCTTTCTTCAATCTCTTTTCCCTTTCACTCCCAGTCTTTACACCGTTCTCCATACTGATCAATCAATTCTTGAGTCCAATCCCTCCTTGCCTTTGTTCTCTCTTCTTTCTCTACAATTCCTACCTCTACTTCCTTTTCTAGGTATACTTCTAGCAGCATATGATCTGATTCCGTTCTTTGTCCTATCTTCATTTCCTTAATCTGATCTAACGCTTCTTGACATCCTATTGCGTAATCTATTACCGACTCTCCTCTGCTACCAACGTATGTGAATTCTCCTTCTTCTCCTTTTTGCCCATTTACTATACACCATCCTTCTTCTGTTATTTCTTTTATTAGTCTTCTACCTTCCTCATTGATCTTTTCGTCTTTCGACTTCCTTAACCTTACGTCCTTGTCGTCACTATCACTCTCACTATCACTTTCATTAATCCAACCTCCTTCTCTCCCAGTTCTTGCATTCCAGTCTCCTAGTATAAGTACGCATCCACTTTCCTTCGTTTTTACTTTTTCCTTTATAATTCCCATCGTCTCTGCTACATTTTGACTATATACTCCTATGATCTTCCAGTTCTGATTTTCGTGTTTAATCTCCTGCATTACTATATTATCGCTCCATACTTCATGATTTCTACTCTCCAATTTTTTGCTTATTCCTAATATTACTCCTCCTTTCGCTCTACCTTTTTTATGCTCTCTAGTCGCTGCTATACACTTCCATTCATAGCTTTTTGGCAACTCACTTTCTACATTAGTCCACTTGTCCTTTTCCAACCATGTCTCCACTAACATTATCACATCAAACTCACTTAAATACTTCCACACTTCACTGTCCTTATTTAGCACTCCCGCAATGTTCCACGCACAAACACTAACATTTCTTCCTCTCACTCCCTCCTCCTTTACATCTTCTTGTTCTCTTCATTCTTGGCTCCTTCTTCTTTCCTCTGTAAAATCTCCTTTCCTTTCATCAAATCTCAGCCATTTACCATCGATCAAAATCTTCATATATCCAACTTTTGTATTTTTTCCTTTGTTCCTCTGCTCTTTTGACTTGTCTAAAATAAATCTTTGGATCTCTCTTTCTCTCTCTGTTAGATCGCTTTCTATGTAAACTCCTCTCTCCAGATGTTTTTTATTTCTCATTACTTCTTCTTTCATTTCTTTACTTGCCAGCCTTACTACCACCAACTTCCTCACATTTTGCCCAGCGTTTACACTTATCACTTTAGCCTTCTCTATCTTGACTTTTATTTTTATCTTTTGTTCAATATACTCTTCGACCTTCTTCTCCAGATTTTCTCCTTTAATATTTGCTCCTTTTATAACAATGTTCGGTCTCCTTTTCTCTCTCTCAGCTTTTTCTGTTTCCCATTCCAACTTGCTTATTCTTTCTTCTAACGCCTTCTTTTCTTCTGTCCACTGTTGCCTTTCTTTTATCCACATCTGTTTTTCCTCTTTCCAATCTTCTTTTCTTCTTTCTAGACTACTAATCATGCTGTCCAACTTCCTTTCCAACCTGCTCATCTTATCATTTAATTCTTTATTCTCCTGATTTTCTTTTGTAAAATTCAATAGAGTCTGTTCCTTTAATTTTGTATTTGTATTATTTCTTGTATTCATACTTGCTGCAGGCGGCTTTTCTGCCATTTTTAAATTTTGCCGATAATGCAGTTTTCTACTTTACTGACAACCACATCTAAGGGTTAGAAATTCTATTTGCCAGCCTTACTCGACAAAGTAGTGATCTTCCTTACTGACCTCACTATTGCTTTTTTTCAGGGACCTTCTTTATCTACCTCTCAGATTACCCCTTTTATCGACCTCTTTCTCCAATTGCCGCTTCTTTCTTCCTGTAATATCTTTTCTAACCTCACTTTCTTTCGAACTTCACTGCACTTCTTCTTTTACTATCACCACTTTAACACTGTTTTCCTGTCCTCTTGTCTCTCGTTTTTCCGCTCACTAATACCTTTCTTTATTATCCCCTATTCTTACTACCCACTCCTTACTTGCCTTACACGTGTTCTCTTTACCCAGACACTACCACACTAATCTCACTTCATCCTTTCAAACTTTCATAATTATTCACTTTACACTTTTTTCTCTGCTGCTTCTTCACTGTTTACACTTCCTCGTACTTTTATTTCTTTTAATTTTTACTTTAATTACCTTTTAATTACTCTTTCCTACGAAGCGCTCTCTCGACACGTCCGCACTCTCTCGCATGCACAACGGAACTCCGAATCCTCTGTAGAAAATTTTCAACTCCAAACCTGTTCTTTTAAGAGCTTGTTGTTGTTGTCCTGAGCTGCTTGCGTTGGATGATGAAGCGGTCGATACTTTTATCTGCTCACTACAGCTCCAACTGAGCTCTGCTGGTTGATGCTGCCGATGATATAGGGACTCTCCCACTACTGAAGAAATCTCCCCCTCTACATTGGCTGCTTTTTCATTGGCTGCTGGTCTGCTATGATTTTCTACACACTCTCCAGTTCTTTGTTCTTCTATTATTTTAATCCTATAATGAACCCAAGGCAGCGTATCTGTAGTGTTTGATAAAATATATCGTTTATCATCTCGGGAACTAAGAGCAATTTTATTTTGCCTCTCAGTGTATAGCTTATGATGACGTGATCTTAAATTAATTTGCTCTCGATTAATATTTATAATTTGGTCACGTAGGCACTCAGTATAGTCGTTGAAATCGATAGTTGCTTTTACGACGTTACTCTTAACACCCTTTGCTTTTTTAATCACATTTTTATTTTCAAGAAGAATACTGTACATCTTACTTCTGAGCCCAACAAATTTCAATATAATATTTCCATTGCACTCATCTTTCATGAGCCCAACAATTTTTTTATTTTTTAACGGCATCGTAAATTTATTATTTTCTGGATAATCTGATGTGTCAAATTCATTAATATCCAATTTCATCATTTTATAAATATCATGGTTTGTTACCTCATATATCAGACTGTCTGTATCAGTGTATAAGAGTTTACAATCATTTTTGAGTTTGGAGAGCATATAATCGTAGTGAAAACGATACACAAGTGTCTTCGATAAATCTAAGACACTAAGCCCAATGTATATTGGCTTTTTCATCATCACTTCTGCACGTTGTAGCTGTATGGCTACAAAATTCTCATCAAAAATATCACAGCTGTGAAAATTTGGCTTTGCAATGTACGATGCCGCACCATAGTGTCCATCCCAATGGTTGAGAAGTTTGACATCGATACGCTTTCTCTCATTTTCCATCGTTTTTCCAAAAATAGCATTATTGAATAGTTTGAAAAGCATTTTTTCAAACTCATTCTTAGCCTTTTTTCTCTCAATGCTATTGAGATCAATATATTCTTTAAGCCATGCACTTTGCCAGAATTTTAAGGCTCGATATATTTTTGTCAGTCGTAATCCATGATTTGTGGCTTGCTTGAGGGCTTCATAATGAAGTACATATTTATGCTTGTTACTTAATATTGTCATTAATTTAGGCTGCTTCGAACCTGGTGCTGAAATGTGTTCGGAACAAAATGGCAAATCTTCATGAGAATCGTGGAGCTCCTCTGGATACTCCAAATCCACTTTTTAAATACATCCGTAAGCACTTTCATTTCCAATATTATAAAATTCATGAGGCTGTTGCTCAACATTTTCGACCCACTGAAATCCACCATAAGGAAGTTTTTTAGTCATTGCCCAACCATACAAATTATTTACGTCAAAATATGCTATATATCTTTCAGTTTCATCTTTTTTATAATTTTCCATATAGTGATTATTAGCTTCTGCATACTTATCTGTTACAGCACTGGCTTATTCCACCTCGTATGCCTTTTTCAATGAACATAAACATATCTATATCAGTAATGAGTTCTAGTGAAATCTGAAAAAAATTCTCAATTAATAACTAAAGCACAATTGACATTATATTCTTATACATAATACTTACTTTCGTTTTTTTCAACATGGAATCCCAAGTGAAAACTGGAGTAGTGAAATAGTGAGCAGGATCTAATTTATAAATCTTGAGGCAATTATTTCTAAAGTTTTCAAATACTTCTGTTAACAGAAGTACATCAGTTTTGAGGTAAAGATCTGAATACTGTCCAAGAGTTATAATATCAAAAGTTTTCCATACTGTTTCAGCATGTATATAATCTTCACTACTTATATGTGCATTACATAATTTACTATAAAAATCATCTTTAGATGGGAGCCCGATTTCTTCAAGTTTTTCGAATGATGCTACATAAACGTATGGAAATACACCCTTCCTCTTCAGCATATTGATTTGCTCGAAAGAGTATTTATCATCTTGACTGAAAACCTTTTTTAGAGTATCATACTGCCCTAAGTAAGATCCCAACTTATCAAGCGACGAAGGCAAAAATCTATACGAGTCAATGAAGCGTAAGTTTATGCTTGTCCCTTTGACGTACTTCGTAAAAGAAATGTATTTTTCTTTAGTTTGAGAGATAACTTGTACTCTTCCGGGAAAGCAAGTTACAAGTTCTTGTATAAATAAGTGGGCATCACAATTGCTGAGATTATGGAAAACTATTGGTACTGCTCGCGAGTCCTGATACTTGAGATTATATACATTGTGAGCTGGGCCTCGATATCTGAGTAAAAAAAAGCGAATTTTAGTTTAAAGGAAAAAAATTTTCTCAATTACAAACTCATAAATATAATACTTACTCTCCAGTAAAATGGCAATGATCGTAAACTTTTTCATCATTTTTAATAGACTTCTCACATATGTGACATATATCAGCATTGAAAAAATCAAAGTCCTCTTCTTCAGTTAATGATCTCATTGGCACTGGATTGTTGTACATTCTATGTAAATCTAAGGCAAGATCTTGAATTTCTTTCACAAACCAGGCAGCTGGATTCTCACTGCTTTCAGTTTTTTTTTCTGTAGAAAATGTATCGTGATTTCGCGTTATCAAAACTGCGCACATTACATAATATCCAACACTTAATGCTTCATGGTGTTGTATTGCTCGCTCACTATTATGCACAGGTTTTAATAAACACTCAAAGTCTGCGTATACTATAAATGGTACACGATTTTTATTTATGTGATTTTCAAATTTTAAAATTCTATTATCATACCTCGGCAAGCTTATTTTACACTTATTCACTTTAACGCACTCCACCGTATGTGTTTTTAACATTTCATCAGTTGTAAAGTAATGAAAACAGCGGTCGCAAATATATATTTTATGTTGATGTTTTGTTAAAGAACTTCTAACCAACCTAGATAAGTCTTTAATATATACGTAGTGGTATTTTATATCATTATCAGCACTATTATCACCATCTTGGATTCCTTCTAAATATTCTTCTCTATCTTCTTCTACCTTATCTTCGTCCATTGCCTCAGCATTAAAAAAACCTTCTCTATCTTCTTCTACCTCATCTTCATCCATTGCCTCAGCATTAACGAAATCATCACGTTCTCCGTCAATATTTTTTTGTTTCTTTGATTTTCCCTCACTATACGTGTCAATATAATAATTTTGTATAAGCAGCAAATTAATATGTTTATCCTTTTTTTCTGCTGTCAAGTGAAGGGGTAAAGTTTTATAACTATTTTTACTTTTCTCCAAAAAATACACGTTAATAGACACATTATTCTGTTTTTCAAATTTTGTAACTTGCTTAGGCTGCACTGGAAAGGTGATCCCCTCGAAACTATAACTGTTTTTGTATTGAGTATAATTTGACACTCGTTGTGCATTTTTATTTACTGGATGTTAAGCTGACAAAATGGCCCATTTGAAGCATTGCTGATCTGCGTTCTGTACATTCACGCAAGCTTTTTTTTTCTCGATAGTAGTAGGGAGTTCTATGTAAGAACTACCACTCATTGCATTGTACTTATTTACATTTACTACTAAATTTAAAATTGAGCGTAAAGTCCATCCAGAATCACGCTCCTGAAACTCTTCTATATCTGTAGAAATAGGCTTCTGGACAATCGTTTTAAACCATTCATGTAGGTCTGTCGTATCAAAAATGGAATCAGATTTAGTATTAAAATATTTAACTTCAACAGTCTCTGTATCATTTCTTACTGTCAAAAACTCTGCTGCTAATACTGTATTAATTTTTAAAGCATTTTGCTCGTCGAGAATTTCTCGCACTTTTAAAATGAATATTTTTTCCGCAGACTTAAGAAATTTTATTATATCTAAATGCCTACTATTTGTTATAACAGCCGTTCTTATGCGATTTTTAAAAGCACTATTAAGATCTTTCCATGTCACAAAATTATAATCATCTTGATCGTCTAATTTTTCATCGAGCCCTGACCCTTGCACTTCTAGAATTTTATAAAATGCTGCTAAAAACGTTGATAAAAAACACTCAATATTCAACAACTTATTTTCCACTGGCGATGACAATTTTACAGACAGCTTATAGTCGGAAATACTTTTAAGCACTATTTCACTATTATCAATAAAATCTCGTATCTCGGTCATATTATCACTATGCAGCAAGCGTTGATATTCTATTCGCGCTATTTCACAGAAAATCACGTAACGCTCCACGGCGTTGGCGTTAGCAAAATTCTCGCGGAGTTGCTCCATTATACTTACAGCTCGCGTTAACGTACTCAAATGAATGACAAGCAGCTTGAACTTTTCTTTTATACTAATTTACCTCTGCGAAAGCGATACGAGTGATAACTAGTGGTGACTAGCAGTTGTATACAAAGAGATGACACATCGATAGAGGGGTTAGTTAACTAATAATCGTCACAACGTTAAGATGACGAAGTACGTGGTTGATGTTCAAGGCTTTAAAACCATGCACAACGAATTTATTTTTAAAGAGGTCGCTATTATACCTCTACAAGAAAATGCTACACCGTCAGTTTTTGTCTTTAAGCCCCCATATTCTTGGGCATAGCTCTTACCTAAGAACAAATGTGAAAATCGATGGTTGCAGTTTAATTACCACGGTCTTCGTTGGAGCTCAGGAGAAGTTCCCTACGAGGATCTAGCTACAACCTTTCGAGCCATTATTAAAGAAGATAATGTTATTTACGTAAAAGGTCTTGAAAAAATCGAATGGTTGTGCCGTGTGCTATTTAATAGGTACATTACTCATAGTATGATTATACGCTTTACTAAATATTTGCATAATATAATTATTTTTATAGGTACATTTATGATATTAAGCAATGTCCAGCTGTAAAAAAAATTAGTATGGATGATATCGAATGCATGAATCACCAATTTAATTCAGCTCATTGTGCTGTGAAGAATGCTACAGCTTTAAAAAAATGGATTTTAAAAGAGCAGCAACGACAAAACGATATTTTTTAATCAATGTACACCTGATACACAATACTTATGCAATAAATTAGTTCTTCATAAATCTATGTCGATTTTTTTCATTCACGCCTCCTTATTACTGCGCCGATTAAAATTACTTTATCGTATTAACTGACTCTATTCGTTGGCGAGGTACTGCGGTGAAGAGGAGTAAGCCAAGCAATGTTGGGATACGCTTTCGGTTATGAAATGGTATACATGTTCTCTGGCAACACGCATCACTCGATACGCCCGCTCTTGAGAAAAAAATATGATGCTGGTATATTATATGCCTAAATAAGAAGTGAAGAGTTATCGGCCACGGCTTACACATACGTGTATCCTAGCATGACTCGTTGCACCCGCTCTTGCTAAGAAAAAAATATTACACTGGAACATTATACGCCTATAAATAAGAAGCGAAAAGTCATCGGCCACGGCTAACACATCCGTATAGATAAGAAATAATAGCTCCATTGCTTGGCAAGGTACTGCGTTGAGTAAGCCAACGTTGGTCGCAGCTGAACGGGATACGCGATCCGCTACATCCACTGATAAGAAATACACGTTCATGCTTGATCATCTTCCTCTCACGCTGTACGTTGGGCTTGTCACACCTACACCTTTCGGACCCATCCTGATGACGTCGGAGCTTGATTCGCGGTCGGAAAGGAAGGGAGCTGTCAATACCATCCGACATCACAGCATCCGGAAGAGGCCCCCTTCACCTGACGTTACCATCCGAGTAGTTCGCACCATCCACCGCCCGTGCCCCTCCTCCCACCGCCCGATCAGCCCCCACCACCGCCTCTCCTCTACCGCCCGATCAGCCCCCACCACCGCCTCTCCTCCACCGCCTCTTCTCCACCCACAGCTATAGCTAGAGCCTCTCCCCCCACCACTACCTCAGGGGGGAGCTGGGGGGGTGCCAGAACCGCCATGGTTTACCTACTTACAATTTTTATTCACAGAATAAGTACAAAATAAGTACAAAAATGTTTTTATCGACTATAAGAATGAACTTGTAGACAGCCTTGATATTTGTTTTAATAGGACTCGGAGCATTACTGATTTGTCCTGCTGTCAGTGAAGAAGTAATCTCTTTGTATTTGAATAAGCACAATAAATAATGTGAAGATGATTTAAAATATATCAATTATTTACCCACAGGTTCTGGTCCAGATGCTTGTGATTGTCCAGCTAGTTTTCCAACTAGCATATTATTCGCGACTGGATGTCCACCAGACTAGACCATTTGAACATCAGACTAGAATCATTGATCGATGCGTGATAAACTAATATTTTTGCAAGTGAAGTAAAATACAAAATTCTAATTACATGTACCTATACTTCTTTTCCATTGCAAACTGCGTTGATTAATGCATTTTTATCAGCAGGACTACTAGTCTGCATGTGCGTGGATCTACTTTAAGTTTCATTTTCTATTTTTCTCTGTTCTTATTCATAGCATCTATAACCATACCTAACACTTTATTATGTTTCTGTAAATTAAAATAAATATTTCAATCAATATGGTAGTTTCAATTATTAATAAATTTTTCCAATTGCTGAGAAACCAACTACACAATTGTAACATAATCGCAAAATGATAAATATAAAAAATACTTCAAAATACTAATGAGCAAATGGAACAAAAACCAACAATTACTGCCAACTACACTTGTAGTATTTTACATTTAAATCGTAGTCGTATTTATAGTTAGCATACACCAACAGAAAACATAAAGTTGTATTATATATTATCATAGCATAATCATCCAAGTTAAATTTTTTTTGTATCTTGTAGTGTACAGTAAGAATTGAACATATAGATGTAATATTCATTACACATGATATGCAATCAGTCATTTATATTGTTTTAATCTTTTCTATGCTTTTTTATGCAAACGTAATAAAAATGAACTTAGCCTAATTAAAATTTAAAGTATATAAACTTGTGCCTTATAGGACAGCAATTTCTGCTAAACCTGTGAGTCTGATTTTGTTCTTCAGGCGTTGACGAATGAGAATTTTGAAGTTTATTGTAGATCTTCGCTATGATTGTTCCATTTTGATATTTTTTGTGGAAAAATTTCTTTAATGTTTTTTAAAATATTTATCTAGGGAACAAGGTTGGGTGATTTTGAAGTAAAACAAAAATAGGTTTGGCCAAACAAAATAAAGTAATTAGGTGGGTATGTAAGAGGAAGATTTGCGCCAATGAATTGTATATAGTTTTTTTATTCGCATTCAATTCATATAGTATATTTACTTACAAAAAAATAAACAAGTACATTTTTTTGTAGAATAAGTAGACTCAAAATAAAAATTCTTTTAACATGGATATCGCAAGATAATCGTGATTAAAAAACTTAAAAGTTATTATCGTCGAAATAAATAGCGAATATAAAGAATGGTTTGTTTTCACATCTTATAAGAAATATTCACTTGAAATATCAAAGTACAGTGAAAGTTTTGCTTTGAGAATAACAATCAGAAGTATAATATACATAAATTTGAGGCAAAATGATGTAAAAATACTCATAATTTATTACTTTAAAAGTAAGATATTTACACTGTATAAATTATGCTCTCTTGTACAGAACAGAAATATAATACGTGTTAGACGTAGCATTAAATTCGTTTCTAAACTGACAATTGTTTAATACGTCTTCCATATATACTTTATTAACAGCCATAATAGGAATTCATAGAATGTATAATGATATCTAATTATAAATTTTATTTCTCAGGAACACTATGCATATACAACAACAATGAAACGTTCGTGATTTCTTTATTTTTACCAACGCCAAACACTTTCTTTCCTAAACTATCATATTTTTTCCAATGGCCTGTTAAAAACCGGCAGTATGTTACATAATGAGTGTGACTGTATGTACTTTTTGGATGAATCTTACTAATAAAACCTGATAAAAAAAATGTTTTCTGTTTTATACAAACACTAAGTGGAATTTCAGATAGTTTCGTGGAGCTTTCAATATGTGTTACTATCATGAAAAAATTTTTTATATCATACTCAATGACTGTTTGTTCTGAACATGTATTACATTTGCCATGAGATTTTTTAAAGTTCAGAGATTCTAAAGTCTTGGTTTGAGTATGTAGAAATTTATCTATCCGACAGTAAAGTATGCGATCTGACTTTTCAAAATGGCACTTTTGACAAGTGGTTTTTTCTATGAGACTAGAACAACCAGTCATCAAATTTTGTAAGTAATCAATAATATCATTATTTAAAGATATAGTGTCCCCGTTCAAAATACCGACATCTGATAATATTGATACGCGAGACTCGTACAAATGTTTTAAATCTTTTTAATCTACATACTCACACACTGATTTCAAGAAAACATTAGAATTTAATTTTAATAAATTGTTTAAGTCTGACTGAAATAAATTGAAACTATTAATGGAATGAGCCAACAGTTCCATCAAAGAATCAAAAATACTCGTGTTGTTGAAGTAATATTCTCTATTAGCAATTTTAATTGGTAATTTACTCCCATTAACAATTAGTTGCTCTTTGTAAGAGTAAGTTTGTTTCTTTGCATAAAACGCTTTGAGTGTTGGCTGAGGGTCACAATATTTTGTTAATTTTTTCTTTCTACCTTTTTGATTAATTAGATCTGTATTTATCGGAATATTGGCAACATTCGATAATTTGGGCACATCTTTAATTGGTGTTGACTGAGATTCAAAATCATGAGCAGAAAAATCATCACCATTCAAAAAATCTTAATAGTTTTTACTGTAATTATGATCATTCAATTGTGACTTTAAAAAAGTTTTCATGTTACCATTATTCTCTGAGCAATTTACACCCTCTGAAAATTCTTGATTTTCTTTGTCCGCTCTTCCTCTCCAATTTTCCACCAGATTCAAAAAACTGTAGTTTAATAAAAAATTTTCTAGCCCTTGTTCACTCAAATTATTTGAAGAAATGTAATCCCGACTGTCTTGTAATATTTGTTTTAAATATTCGGAATGTTTTATGATAAACTCTTTTGGAGACGTATTTTGAGTTTTTACGGCTTTCTCAAAACTGTCGAATATTTGTAAGAAGTAATCTTTCGAGTTAAAAGATTCCTCTATTACATCAGTATCATTTGGCAACAGAATACTAGTCCAAACAGGAAAAAAAGATATTAAATTCAGCAATGTTTTCAAGAAAGTCATACTTTTATATGGGTTTGGTAATTGAAAAATGTCACTGTTAGAAATTTTGTTCCGTATTGTATTGAATTCATCGATAAAATATTTGTATATTTCTGAGTCATCTTTACAAAACCAACAACTGAAATCAGGTTCATCGTTAAACTGTTCATATTCAATATTTTTTGTAAAAATGTTTTCAAAATGTTTAATGGAAGTCTTACTAATACTTTTAAGTACTTCTGATCTACTAACGTTAAACTCATGATTTTGATTTTCACTAAACAGAAGAAAAATTAGGTATTTACACATTTTCGTAAAAAACATCCAGTCTTTTGATTCGATTAAAACTATGACACTTTTATAAAAAAAATAAATTACAAGTGAATTTGCAAAGAAACACTTATTGAGAATGATTTTCACGTGTAACAAGAGTGGAATAATATTTACTTTCAATACACATAAAGGTTTCACGTTATTTTCATTTTTCAACAACTTGAAAAATGAATTACAGTATTCATCCAGAGAGCACAGATTGTATGCTGAATTAGTAGCTTCGAAAATTTGCTTCGCAAAAGGTATAATAATACATTTTGGAGCAGGAACACCTTCTCTTAACCACTCGCAAATGAAATAGCATAGAAAGTCAGTATCTGCACGGTTTAGAAGACCTTGCCATAATGGTATTTCTATGTTATTGACTTTACAGACAAGAGAGCAAAAAAATATTGGATCAATGTCACAAAAGCATTCAATTTTTTTGGTAACAGTATTAGAAATAAAAAAATAAACAGGAACATCTAATGTTCGATAAATGATTTTCCATAAACTGATTTGCTCAGGCCATCGGTAAATAGCAAGTAGCGGTTTTGCGTTTAATTCTTTGATAAATGGAATAAAGTGTTCATCAAGTAGTAATGATGAAAGGTCATCGGTGCTTTTTTGATTGTTGTCAAAAGTGACAGGAATTTCCATTAGCACTTTATCGATAGAATCGTCTTTCATTTTTAATATTAGTTTCGACAATATTCCATTTCTATTTTGATATAATTTTTGGTGAAGATTGTGCTTTGCGATTTTGTAATTGAGGATTTGACACGCTTTTTCCCACACTGGATCGGATTCTGGTTTTATCAACAACTTTTCAGTATTGAGAAAAATATTGATACTACTTAGCTTTTCTTGAATGACATCATCAGCTATTGCTGGGGGTCTCCCTCTTCTTTTTAGTAATCCAATATTGTTTTTATCAGTTTCCTTATTCATTTGACCTTTTTTCACAAAATCTGTAATATGCCGATAAAAATAAAAATGTACCTAATTATTAGGTAATGATAATTTTTTATAGTTAGGTTAAGTATAAAACAAATTATTTTTCATTACTTACACAATTTTTTTTGTCTATTGCTTTTGCTAATTCAGCATAAGGGCGTTTTTCTTATAAGGCTTTAATAGTATCCTGGAGTTTTGATTTTGTACACAAAGTAAAAATGCTTACTGGTGTTTCAGTACTGTGCTTGATTTTTTTGCTCATGAACCGTATTTCACTGTAATCCACAGATTTCTAAAAGTTAAAAATAGAAACTCACTTTGCTGCTATATAAATTATTTCATAATTTTTCAAGAAATCGAAAATTAATTTTCTCTTTGTAATAAATGTATTAAGTTTCCATGCAACTTAGGTATGTACATGCAACATTATTTACATCCATGGTCGATAAATTAGGACTACACCTAACGATATACTTTTGAACTTGTCAAGACAAGCTTTTTTTTATTAAACTCTCGATAGAGCTTAATGACAGAAAACGCTATGGAAAAAAGTGTGCAAGTCGAGCACTGTTAATTTTTAGTTATCAGCAGTTTTAGTTTAAAAAACATTAAAATGGGTCCAACCGGTCGACCAACACAAATTCCTTTTTTCGAACGGTACAAAATCTTAAAAAATTTAGATATATTTTTATCAAACGGCGAACTAAAAAAAAAAAGGACAGTGTTTGGAAACAAGCATGTAGTCAACTATGCAACAAAATACAGGCACACACATTATATTTATCAATCATCAGTAATCAGCATGGGATTTTAGATGATTTGAGGGCTTCGAAGGGACTGAACATTCTTAAACATAATATTAATAGTGTAACTTATTCAAAGAAAGCAAGCAGACAAAGCAAAGAAAGTGATGATGAGAATGATGATAATCCCAATTGCTGTAATAGTTTACAGTTTAGCATCGAGTTGGATGAAAAATCCTGGGCTAGTATAAAACCTTGTGAAAAGATATACAAAGATGGTAGAAAATACGTGTCTTTGCAAGAAGGATGGACTGATATCATTGCAATGGAAATTTTCTCATTGAAAAAATTACCATGCGCTTTCGCGTTTAAAACCAATCATGTTTATTCATCCAACTCGTCAGACTCGGACTTGTATCCTTTTTTTACATTCTTCGGGCAGTGCAAAGAATGCAAAACCTCGATCCATGGGGAATGTAGTAACTTATATTCCACTGCAAGTGAAATAGTACAAATACAGATTTCTACATTTGATACGAAAGACATCCCACACAGCAAAAAAAGAAAATTAGCTGGTAAAAAAGCCATTGAAGCCAAAAATACACTCAAGTACGTAAAAGCTAGCAGATACAGAAAAGATCAAGCAAATAAACACATGGAGTATGGAGACATCGAACCCCCTTTTCTTCAAAACTCACCAGTGTACAGAAAAACTAGGCAAAGAGCCATCGAGGAAGCTCTAAATATAACTGGCCCATCTGATGCTTTCACAAATTTGCAGCACATAATGTCAAAAAATCCATCTATTCGATTTGTTCAACAGCATCCATTCACTGTTAAATATTGGACTCCAGAACAGATTAAATTAGGCCAAGATGTCTCAAAACTTGGACGAGTTTGCATATCAATAGACGCTACAGGGTCGTTGGTGAGAAAATTAAAATTTCCATGGCGAACGAGTGGGCACATATTTTTGTATGTTAGTGTTATCCGAATACTGAGAAAAATCATACCCCTCTTTCAAATGTTAACAGAAAAGCATGATACTAATCATTTGAAATTGTGGCTGTCAGATGGTCTAAGAAATGGAATACCGATGAAGTGGTATCGGATGGTGAGCCAGCTCTTTTACATGCTATTTGTCTGGCATTTAATCAATGCACATACAAACAATATTTGATTATTTGTTTTGCTTATATTTTCGATACAACAACAAAACTAAGACCCTGTTACGTGCGACAAGACAAAGCTCACGCAATTAAAAATGCCACAAAATGGAAATGCTTTCCTAAACAAGATACCCGAGTAAAAGATTTTTATGTCAGAAGTATCGCTTTTTCAATCGATATAGATGATTTCAAATTATTGGAAGAATTCTTAATGTCTATGTTTGTAATATCAGAGAGTACTGTTTGTGATTTTGATTCAGAATGTAGGCAACGAACTGAATGGCTGATAAAAAAATTTACAGACTTCAATATGGATGAGTATGAATGTGACGAAGAATACCAATTGAAAGAGGATGAAATTGAAGATCTTATGACAGATAATGCAATAACCACTTATATAAACTCTATTTACAATAATGCTCTGAAATTAAGCAGTACCACTGAGAATGCAACATCAATGCCTAACGTTTTTTACTGCCCTCTACTCAAGAGTCACATTTTTCATTTGTACGCTCAATTCCCAGCTTTTACCAATGTTATGCAGAAATATTATAAATCTAATACTGGTCCATCATCGGCTATTTCTGAAGCCTACTTCAAGGATATTAAGAATGCTAAACATTTTTCCTTGCCAACTATGATAAATAAATTCGTGGTAAGTGATTTGGAGGCAATCAATGGAAGTATTAAACTTACAAAAGCTTCATTGATTAAGGAGGAATTGCAAGCATTGCAAAGTTTGAAAATTATGTCAAAAAATACTGACGGTGATGATGATCAAAATCTAGGTATTTGTAAATGTTCACCAGAAAAAAACCTATTAACTGTTTGTGTATGGATGTGAACTCTGAAACTACAAAAAATGATCTAGTAGATATACAATTGTTGACTTCAACTGATGAAATTGCGTTTATCGCAAGTGTCGAAGAGATAGATGATAACAATAGTAATGACAGTCTACATCTATCAAATACGAAGAACAATATGAAAGTCGATGATAGCATGCTTGATCTTTCAAATGATGACAAAATAAGTAATTCAACTGTAAGCGAATTAGAAGAACAAATAAGTGAAGGGGAAAGCTACACCAAACGAAAATACTTGGAGAGTTCTGATAGTTCTTGTGAAAATATATTTAGACCATATTTTTTAGCAACTGAGAGGAGTCTTATTCAAAATGGGTCTAAATTAGCACCTCAGTCAACGACTGTGTACGAAAAACCAATTAATATTTACAACACCTGCCCTATAGACAGTATTTTTGAACTATTCACTGCAGCTTACTGTTTTTTCAATTCTTTCAAGGATTTAGTAATGGATCAAGTTTTATTTAAAACAAATAGTTCAAAGTTTTTTCGAATGATTGATGAGTACACAAAAGATTATTCCAAAACAAATAATTATGACAGCAGAACGATTTTTTGCATAAATGAGTATAAACTTAAAGAAAAAAACCTTCAGTTGGAAGTTGATTGTCGAGATAATATTGTTACTCTATTCTCAAAATGCGTGGGTGATACATATTCTGTTAAAAAAATCTATCAATGCCATGCATGTTCATTTACTGAAACAAGAGAATATAAAACTCAAGAAGTAAATACTTATTTTACAAAAAATGCTAATTCTTTATCAGGTATACAAGACTATTTAAATGCTATGTATACGAGCGATACCAAATGTTTTAAATGCAATGGAAGAGCTGTTCAGAGTTATAAACTAGGTTACTACATGTGTTTAGAATTAGAAGTTCATTACTTGATAGATCAAAGCAAGGACTTGAAAGCAAATTTGAAGAGTATACCTACAACTTTCAATTTGAAAAATGAACTGTACGTATTAGTCGGTTTAGTTGGATTTAACGAACTTCAAACAATATTACACTATTACACTGTAATTAAATTACCTAATGGCCAGTGGGAAGAAAGAGACAATTTGAAAGATATTATTGAAATTAGAAATAAAAACAGCCAACATGAAGTGAAGCCTGCATTACTGTTGTACATTCGAAGAAACGTGTATGGGTAAGTATTACTATTTCAAATCATAATAAAAACTATCTAGCCAAAATTCACTAAAAAAATGTACTTTTAGGAGCAAACTAACAAATATTTTATCAAAAAATCTTTAAGAAGATAACTGATAACAAGTGAAAAAGATTTCCAGTCAGTATATAACTACCAAAAAACTCAATGATTTGTCAGAATGAAATGCAACTATGTAAGCGACACTAGTTAAGTAGAACAAACAGAATTTTCATAATTTACTAATGACGAAGGGCTTATTTAATTACCACTTATGATTATGGACAAGCACGAGACAGCAGTTATAGTCCCTTCAAATTTAGTCCGAGTCTTAGAAGAAGCATGGTTTCAACAGGTCCACAAGCCGCCTGCGAGCTGCCAGTCGTTTATTCATACAATAGCCAAATTGTAGACTGCGTACAAGGTGTTGTGCATGTGTAGCGATTGTTTTCCTCCCTGAAAACAACTAATGATGGTTTTAATTATCGATTGCGGTTTCATAGTATAAAACAATTAGCAATAATTAAAAACACAACGATACTACACAATTTTTCTTATGAAGTTCGTGAATCTTTGATTACCCATGTGCATCTTGATATTTCTTATTTCCATTGAGCTTCGGGCAGCAACTAGAACTTCAAATTTATGTTAGTCATGACATTATACTTATTTGAATGTTAGATATACAAAATACACACTACTGTGAATTTACTCTTTTTTTTTTTCAATGCTGGTTTTATATTATTTTTGAGATACAGATTTTTTTAAAGTATGAATAAATAAAGTAATTCATCAATGTATATTAATTTTTGGTATTAATCGATGAATTTTAATAAAAACCATTAGGAATTAAACAGTTATTAATCAGATATGCATCTCATGTAAATTTGTATATACATAACGAGCAACGGAGTATAAAAAATCATACAAGACTTATTGAGCGATACACCTTCCAGTTTTTCTTCGCGGCATCGAGCTCTCTCCACCCTGGGTCGTCCCTGCTGAACGTGTAGCCCCTCTTCCGCAGCGTCTTGGCCAGCATCTCAGCCGACGGTCCGACGCTCGCCTGGATCGCGTAGCTAGCCGCCACTGAATTATGCAGCTTCTCGGCACAGATATCAACCTGACGATATCGGATGAACTTGACGTCGGCTTGGTATGGCAGGGGCCGGCCAAAGTGCAGCATCTAGTTGATGCGGGCGCCGAGCAGCAGGATGATGTCGCTGCGCCAGAAGGCCGCGAACTCCGGGATTCAGCGCTGGCGACATACGCCGGATCTGCGTCGGGCACGACGCCCTTACCCATGAGCGCAGGCAGGAAGGGCAGATCCGCATGTAGGCCGCGCCTCTGCCAACGACGACGAGGGTGATCATGTCGGCGGCCTCGTCGATGAGGCGGACGTCCGAGAGGACGAGGAATGCCTCAGGAATGGGTCGGGCCTAGGCGCCGTCAGCCTGCTTGAGCAGGATGGCGGGTAGGTCTAGGTTAGCTGCGCCTTACAGCGGTGGTGCACAGTTTTACAACGTGTGTACCATGTGTATTGCGTTTTTCCTTGTTCTTCGTTAGTTAATATGTAGAGAATGCGTATATTTATACCTGGCCTATCATACGTGACGAGGCGTGGCCTTCTCGACGTGTAGAGGGATGAGGAAAGTGTCCAAACGGCGTATACTTGCAGTGCAGGTGGCTGGGCTAGACCTGGTTTGACTCCAGAAAATCGCTGATGCCCTCGTGACCCTACCAGTAAAAGCCACTGACAACCAACTATAAATAAGATTTGTACAACGTAGTTGTGTCAAATTCGTGGAAAAACGTGTTTAATTCTTTTTTAAATTATCTTTTACACAGAAGATTCAAAATGTCGAAAAAATAAATTAAACCTAGTTCACAGACTGCTGTATATTCAATATTCTACAAAATACGCGGAAATTAATGGCGTTCTTGTAATTAAGCTGCGTGTGATAGATTTATTGTAATAAATGATTAAAAATTTACCCAGCACCCGCAAATAATTATTAATTACTGCAGAAGTATGTCACGCGCAATTGTTTTACAAGTAGCGGAAATTCGAGGAAATTACGCGCAATTTTTTGGCTATTTTTGCAGATTTTTAGAAACAGTTCGGGTGCCCATGTCACACAGCCGAAAAGCTTGTACGTTAAATACTGGGTGATAGTGTTTTTGACGGTACGGTGACGTAGCTAATGCTTTCTCGTATACGTGTGTACTCACATTAATAGATATATATCCAGGCACGGGTTGGTTCGATGTGTGTGTGCCAGCTGATTCGTCTCTACGTTCACATCAAACGCCACTCTCTCCTTCTCTCAACTCAGCGAAAAAACATTACCTGACTTGGTATCCAACTACATAAATGATCGACTCGTATACTTTTATTACTTATAAAGTTGTTGTAGTATCTTATTCGGACTTTTGAAGATGCAAGTCCTGAATAGCTCAGTTGGTTAATGGTTTCATTGGTATGAAACGTTGATTGAACTTAGTCTCTTCAGGACTAACATATTATTTCTTTCATTAATATATTTTTCATTCCCAACATTTATAAATGAAACTATTTTAAACAAAATTTTGGGTAGGAAACCTCTCTAAAAAAACATAAATGTTAATTACAACCTTTATTTGCAATATATTTTTCAAAAAGTACAGTACAAATTCATTGATTACTTTTTTTATCATCACTGATACTATTATCCATAACGACTTGACAACTGGAAAATGGTGGTTATGAACTTTCACGTTTAAGATTCTGGAAGGCGTTACAATATGCATCACTATCCTGCGATAATGCTTTTCGAGATGAAGCCTTGATGATCTATTCTTTTAACAAACATGATCTATGCAGTGCACAAAATAACTGTTCATTTTTGAAATGTTTTTGCGCACGTATCAGATATATTGGTAAAGCAATTTTTTTTAATTTTCATGCATTGTGAATAAGGTATGAATTTGCGATACGTCATAAACCTCGGGTTTTGATAACGAATTTATGAATTCGGCTCGATCATTACCATACACGTGAATTCTTTTGAGATTCTTAGTAAGTATAATAAGGCAATGTTTTAAATCACTTGTTGTGATATCACCTTCAAACCACTCTCTACCCCGTGAACTTCTAACGTGCGGTAATTGTTATATTTTTTTCTATTTTAAGGTAAATCTTTAAATGGGTGGGCTGGTATAATTAACCAATGACCGATGACACATCTTAACGAGCACTTACAAAAAATGTCATAAAAATGATCGTGCTATGAGTAAAAGATATAAAAAAAGCCAGTTAACCATCGTTGTTTCTTCTTATACAGCGTCGGTATATAAGTTACATGTTTAGTATCAAAATTTTATAAAAAAATATAAAATTAGGAAAAAATAAAAGATTTCACATTTATCTTGGGAAAAAATTCAATTTATTAAAAATTTTTTAAAATTATGATCTTTTAAAATATAATTTGTCTTTATCTCTTTCAAGTAGTGCACACCAGTTATTTTGACAGTTGTCATCTTGTATTGATATCACATAAATATCTGTTATTATATTTGTATTTATTATAAATAAGATTTCAGTAATTTTAATTGTTTTCAAATTCTTGAATATTATCGTTATACTCCGCAGAGCTATGATAATTTATAATACTTGAACTTTTAAAATAGCTTATAAATTTCATATGAAATATGATATCTGAAAGTGTTTTCATAATGTTCATTTTTTCATACAATGGTCTGTAGGTGGATATCTGCTTTTTACATTTTTAATTCTAACAAGGTATAAAATATCGAGTGCCACGATAAGCCTTTTGCAATGTTTGGCAAAAAGTTGGAAAGCGTACACATTTGGGAAGTCTACAAACTTTTTCAAAATATGAACATTTTGATAAAGAGCAGTGTGTTTGAATAGTGCGCAAGATCTATAATAAACAAAATAAGGTATCGAATTAGTTTAATCAAGTAGTTCTCATGTACATAAAACAAATTTTTTTTAGAATTCATGTTCCAATAACCTTAGTCTACGTCCATGCTTAACTACGTCAATCTATCGGTTGTAATATGTTTTTTTTATCAAATGACCGTTGCGACATTTATAAATTACACCGTCATCACGCTGCTCAAGCATGCATGAAGATCTTCATCTAAACGTCGAACTTCATGAAAATGGATTTTTATAATTCGATTTGTATCGATTAAATGCAAGAGTTCTAATGTTTTAATATTTGAAAAAAATGCACATCAAATATTGTACGGTAGTGTTTAACTGATCGTGGATATAATTCCAGTTAACAATTTAGTTTCTTTTTTTTTTGTTCCTGCTTGTAACTTATAATGGTGTTATATCGTAGTTGAAATATCAAAAACATTTATAATAAATGTACATTTATACATTGTAAATAAAATAAATATATATACATACATATTTTATAAATAAATTTATATTTATATATATGTACATTTATATAACATAATGGTACTTTGCGTTGTACACATGTTAAGGAGGCTCTCCACCTTTTGCCAAAAACAGGCGATATCACTGAAATTGAAACCTGCAGGTACATGTACTAAAATACGATTGAGAGAATCTACAGCCAAAATTTGTGGGGTACATTTGGCCGATAAAAATCCAACAACAAACGTCACCAAAATATAGAGTTTTAACACAAGCCTTGGGGGGCAATGTGATGTCTACCGAGTATATTATTACTTTTCTCCACGAAAAGATGAGGCACAATGATCAAAAAACGTTATCAAATAGTTAAAATTGTCCTCTTGAAAATGACATCCAGAAAATTATAGGTAAGTAAACTAAAAAAAAAAAGGTATTAGTGGTGGGGAAAAAATATCGCAGGTTACGTATGTTATTAAAAGCGCGTGAAATTCAAATATCCGTTGTTTAAAGAAAATACAGTTCTAAAGATATTATATTTACTAATTCTTATTTTTTTCTTTAAAGACAAAACGTATACAATAATTCTTTGAAATGTTTACATAACGAGGTAAGATATTTAAATAATCAAATAAACAAAACAAATTTTTTATGAAATATTTTTATTTAGATATTCTTACACTATGCATTATAACTTCAGTCTTTATTTTCGTTAAAAATTATTTTAAATTATCAATTATATATAATAGTTTGATCATACGTCGATTAATAATAAAATAAGTATGTAATAAATTGCTTGAAAGTTTTGGTAAATCTTTTATAACACGTATTTATTACTCGAAACACGTGGTTTTGCTCCAACACTTTTACTCATAAGAAATTTTATACCATCTTGACTATTCATGACAAATGCTTGAAACAGACTCTTTTTGTTTATGCCGGCTTCTACCATTTTTTTTTTTCATTATTCCAGTTGAAAGGACCCCGCACCAATCAGATGGAATTTTGGGTCCTGGTTAAATGGGCTGAAGTTAATATATGTTGTATATTACGATCTTCTGGACAAAAGTTTTCACAGCCGCAAATCCAAAAATGAACAGTCTTTGAGTAAATAATTATTCAAGTCACCGATTCTGCGAAGGTTAGTTTGACAAGCAACGCAGTACAGCCAATGAACATAGCTCGTTCGATGTACAGAGAAGTGATCGAAAATGGTTATGTCGAATGCATCTACCATTCTTGACAATCATTAAGCGCAACGTAAAATAGTTCTAGTTCAATCAATAGCAGCGTAGATCATTTGCATTATTGTCTTGTACAGGAAATCGATAGCCTTTAGTATGACAAAGCGCTTATAGTAGTTAATCGATGAATAAGTAGTTTTATTATTATGTAACTGTAAATAGTCGAAAAATACTCAATCAGGATCGTTAATATAAATTGTCACAACTATTTTTACACAAATAGATATGCTGACTCTACTCTTTTTACATATAAATTCTTTAACGGCTGTTAACAATATTCCGTAAGAAAAGTATCTACGTGGGATTTTACGTGGGAACCTACAAAAATTATGTTTGTTACCACGAAAAAAAAAATTACATGGAAAATACACATTCTATCATTTAAGAGAAATAGCTCCGAAGGAAGCCTTATGAAAACAAAACGCGTGAACTTTAGAAATTAATACCTAATGAATCAAGACTATACAATATATATTCTTCGGGACAAAGTAGAATAAAAAATGACGATCCAATTGATGCTAATTTTAGTTTTGAATAAAATTAATCGTTAAACATAACTGGTGGTAATAATATTACTATGTAGTAGATAACAAGTAAGTTTTAAACAAAAAAGCAGATAAAAGCAGACGTATTGAATTAAGGTTAACTTATTCATTATTGAGGACATTAAGTATTTGTGTAAAGTACAACAGTTTTGATATAAATTTAGACTAAATATAAGAGTCACTAAAAAATTAATTAACAAATAGTCGAGACAAATAGCTAGCACTAGAATTTGTAAAAGGAAAAAATCACTTAAAAATTATGTATTATAGAAAACAATATTATAAATGAGCGTGTCGGAATTATCTAGTTATGAAAGAAACGAAATTAAGATAATAGTAATTGTTGCAAAAATGTTACGAGCGTGGCAAATGATGTCATTGTAATCAATATCAACGATATACGTCACATTTGTATGTTCACGGAATTTGATAATACAATGACAATATGTAATACAACTTATCTACTGTATCATTAATAACGTACAGTTATTAATAACAATCTTAATAAAAGTTCGATTAATAAGCTTAAAGTTATTTGTATTTTTTAATGAAGTCCTTATTTATTGATGATCTGGCTATTACTACAAACTTGAAAAGGTTTATCTGGTCAAGCAGTTAACACAACAGCTTAATAAAAAATTTGTGTGTATACACGAATGTACAATAAATAATCTTATGAAGTTTGGAGACAATACACCACCTTATAGTCGAAACATTAATCTTAAATATTTTGTTTTGTAACTTGAAGTCTTATGAGACATAGAAATTTTTTCACTTTGTACGAAGAAATTGCAATCAAAATAACAGAGTTATCTTAATAAACAAACATATCACTAACAATGGTTGAGAGCGCTAATTATGTTTTTAATTCATTCTATGTGTTATAAAAAACAAACGTTTTTTTTTTTGGATGATCTCAGTCATAAAGTTATTAAGGTGCTTAAAAATAAAAAATAAACTTAGTACGGGCTGTTATGGAAAAATTTTTGTGACCTACAAATCACATACCTCACAAATGGTTAAAAAAATCGAAAAAAAAAATATTTCGATTCTTCAAATACTGAGGATTCATATAATCCTCTAATTTTTATTAGGATCCATACTAATTAGAAAGAAAATCACAGTTTTTTAAAATAAAAACTTTGGTTATTTTTATACGATCAATGCATGTATGCCATAGGAATTACCTATATTACGTTCTGTCAGTAATGCCGTAAGCTTCCCACACCCCAGACCCCACTTCACCACCCCTTTAAAAGATTGTATCGAACCTACTTAATTAATTACATCTGCTTTTTTGTTTAACAATAACTTGTTACACCTACTACATAGTAATATTATTACCACTAGTCATATTTACGATTACTTTTATTTAAAACCATAATCAAGCATCAATTAGATCTTCATTTTTTATTCTAATTTCTACCAAATAACAATCATTGTATAGTCTTGATTCATTAGGTATTAATTTCTAAGGTTCACGCGTTTTGTTTCAATAAAGGTCACTTGTTTATTTCTAGCTATTCAAATAACAAACATAAGGCTTTCTTAGGAACTACTTGTCTTATAAGATAGAATGTATATTTTCCATGTAATTATTTTTTTTCGTGGTAACAAACATAATTTTTGTAGGTTCCCACGTAAAATCCCACGTAGATACTTTTCTTAGGGTTATTATAAGTAAAATCTATTTTGTAATTAATTATAACTAAATTGGTCATTTACTGATAATAAATATTTTTCTCATTTCATGTCTTAATTATTTTATTTGCGCTATTGCTTACAGGTGTATTGTGAGCTTGGATCTCGACTCCACTACCTCTTCCTCATCCAGTTTCCAAAACATATCACTTGTAGATCCCACGTTATCCTGGACCTTTTCTTGTGGCAATGAATACTGACTCCCGTACACGAGATCAAGTTTTTCTAAGACGAATAACCAGTTCTTGCGAGACATAAAAGTACTTTTGTTCATACAACTTATATTCTAAAGAAAAATAAAAACATGTTTTTTAAAGAAATTATAGGGACATTGTTAATATGCATGAGTACTTAAATTAAAGTAATGTATTAAAAATTTTCTGAACTTTATAAAAATTCCTGAAACCTGCAATGAAACTACTCTTATTAATTTTCGTTGTTTATGATTCAACTTTATTTTAATAACTGTTTTAATATTGTAAGCATGTCAAATGATGCATAAAGCATTATAAGTATGTGACTCTAAGTGTCAGCCCAAAGTGTATGCACGCATGGCCGGATTTGATGTGGGAATTTTGTTGCGATATACGTGACCAAAGATCGACAATATCCACAAGTTTTTACGTGTACCCGCAGCAATGATATACAAACTTAGTGTTCACAGAGTGGGGCCCAAAGGATACAAAAATTAAAAGGCGTCCCTGGATGAAAACGTCTTTGAACTCTGGCTTTCATTATTTAAATTTTTCACACCAATACGGACCATTTATTACTGCATTTCGACTATGTACGAGTATCTATCTATACTTGAGGCTTTGTCTGAGTAAATTACGACGGAATCACCCATACTCATATGTACATACTTGTGTAACCAACGTTTATTATTTGCGTACAAAAATAAAACCTTGACTTTCATGTACAATACTCACCTTTCAGTGCCTAACAACATTTGTTAATTAGCAGGGCAAAATTTTAATGGATACGAAAAATAATTGTATCGACATTACATACAGTTTGACTGTGTTTGTAACCTGTACAAGAAAAAACAAATGACAAAGTTTAAGGTCCGAGGTCCAGCAATGTGTTTAATAATGAACATCTTACTATTGAAGAAAAAAAATTATTTTTCAAAAGCACTGTGTTCATTAGGTTTGAAGAAAAGATCACACGGTACTTTATATTAACTGTATAAGTTTAGAGATTTAGTCAGACAATATGCCAGTCATGTAGCCAAACATTTAGCCCAACTTTAAGGCATATACTTTTAGCCATACATGCAGCCGTAAATGCAGCCACACATTAATCCATTTATTGAGCCATACTTTAAGCCATATTGTGAGATATGCTTGAAGCCATGTATTTAGTCAGACATTAAGCCTTACTTTATGCCATACCCTTAGTCATACATTGAGCCACACTATGTACCATACTTGGAGCTAGGTACTTTCAGCCATACTTATAACCTTATTTTTGTAGCCATAGTTTGAGCCAAGTCTTAAGCCATACCTTTACCTACACATTAAGCCATATTTCGAGCCATACATTCAGCCATACATAGAGCCATACATTATTTAAGCCATACTTTTAGCTAGACATTGCGCCATACTTTCCTATCTCAAGTTATGACGTCAATCATGACATCGCAAAATACGTCATTCATGACGAAGTAAATGACATCATATTGACGTCATTACTTATATTTTGGTGTTACCATCCTGATGATAGCATCTATAGGGCCATCAAATGCTTTCAAACAGCCCTTTGTTAAACAACATGTAAATGACATCATATTGACGTAATTTACATGTTGTTTAACAAAGGGCTGTTTGAAAGCATTTGATGGCCCTATAGATGCTATCATCAGGATGGTAACACCAAAATATAGGGATTCGAAAAGTTTTTGAATTTAGAAAGTTTTTTCCCTATTTGAGAAAATTTTTTTTCATTATAAATAATACTTGAACCCCCCAGTTTTAGTGTTACCATCCTGATGGTAGCATCTATGGGGCCATCAAATGCTTTCAAACAGCCCTTTGTTAAACAATAACCTATGTAAATTAAGTCTTTTAAGACGTCGTGAAGTACGTCTTTTGAGACGTCGTAAATGACGCATATTGACGTCAACGTGATGTCATTCACGAAGTCATGAATGGCGTATTTTGCGATGTCACAAATGACGTCATGATTGACGTCATAACTTGAGATAGGGATTAAAGCTGTACTTTTAGCCATACTTTGAGCCATACATTAAGCCAGACTGTAAGCCATATATTGAACCATACTTTAAGCCTCAACTTTATCTAGTCTTAGTTTAGTCTTATTTTTAGCCATACTCTGAGCTATATTTAGAGCCATCGTTTGAATTATACTTGGAGCTATACAGTTAGCCAGACATTGTGCTATACCAGAAGCTGAACTTTTAACCATACATTAAACCTTTAATTTTATAGTCATGTATTGAGCCATACTTTGAGCCATATATTAAGGTAGTTGTACAGCAAATTGAAATATAGGATAGAAAATTATGATATTTTGCAGGATGGTAGATTAATGCATAAAAATAAGAAATCTAAATTTTTGTGACCCGAGGGTACCTATAAAGGGAGATATTCATAATTATTTGCATGCCTTGAGTTTTTGTTTACATGCCAATTCAACATGGCGTCTTATGGGAAACCGCGGAGCTGTCTGTATATTATCATTCATATCGTTGCTAATATAGGATAGGTTCTGATGCCCTTTGGACAGTAGAAAAATAATTAAATGACAATTATATATTCGCTTTCAAAACCTTCCAAGGGTACTTGTGAGAAAAGTAATTAAATAGTAAAGCGTGAAGAACGTGCATTTGTGAGACGCTATTTGAAAATATGGCAACGCCGCATAATCTGATATTACGCGCGCGGTTTGAAAGGTAAATCGGTACATATGATTGCTCGTAACATTCCACACGTTTCGGCCGGCTTTTTGCTGATTAATGCGTGCATTATATACTTTCTCGCTTACCCTTACACCTTTCCAAAAAAACTTCTTATTTTTTTCTTTGGGCATGACTATTTTATTAACTAAAAAAAAGATACGCACGCTTCTCCTTTTGCTACAGCTGATCAACGAAGTGCTCCTTCTATGATGCTCTGAACACACACTTACAGGCACACACACATGACCGCAAAGCGACGTTGCCAGATCGTTCTACTACACAAATCAAAAAGTTTCATGACTCTTGCGGTACCTGTACAACTACCTTAAGCCATCCATCGAGCCATACTTTTAGCCAAATTTTTAGCCATACATTAAGCCATCCCTCCTGACAAATCTCACCCGAGATCTCATCTGATATCTCATGTGATTTCTCATCTGAGATTTAAGATGAGATATCATGCCAAATTCTCATCTGAGATCCCAGGTGAGATTTCTGAAAGAAAAATAAATAAAAGAATTTTTTGCAACGATTATAATATTTAAATTAATAGAATAATTACCTAATATATTATCAGTTATAGGAAAAAAAAAAAATTCGGCTATTATCGGACTCGAACTCGAGCCCCCCGATTATCAGGCAAGCATCTTACCGCTTGGCCAGAGTGGATGAGATATTGGTACGACAATTTACGTCTATATTAAGTGTAAGTACCATGTGTTATTGTTTTTCTTATTCACTACTGAATCATACAATTATTAATAGATATAATTTTTCTCAATCTTAATTCTAATAGTTAACTAACTAGATAATATTCAGGAACATTATTTTCTTCACAAACAATATTTTCTCTCTTAAAGTTACTCTTAAGGGGGCTTTATATCCAAGTTAGGCATAAGTTTTTAATAATTATTATAAATGTTTATTTAAATGTAATGATAAAAAAAAACAACAATATAAAACAGGGGGACTTAATGTGTTGTGAATAAATTATTTTTAAAAAATCCAAATTGCTTGCGTGTATGTCATCTTATTTTGAAAAAACACTCATAAAAATTGGAAATCTTTAAAGCTATTCATGTTATTTCAACTTTTCAAACTGATTATACTCCTTGAAGAATTTCAGGTAGAGTAATTACTGTAAATTTTTTGATACAATACATGTGTAATAAGTTAGGTGCGATTGTTTATATGAAACTGTAGGTTTTCACTCGTTATTTGCATTTTCGGAAAACAATTACATTTAACTCACTAAACATGAATTGTATCAACAAATTTCTAGTGTTGACTTCATCTGTAATTATTTACGGAGTATAAAAAGCTTTGAAAAGTTGGAATAACATGAATAGCTTTAAGGATTTCTAACTTTTATAAGTGTTTTTTCAAAATAAGATAATGTACACGCAAGCAATTTGGATTTTTTTTAAATAATTTATTCACAACACATCAAGTCCCCCTGTTTTATATTGTAGTTTTTATTTAATATTACATTTAAATAAGCATTTATAATAATTATCAAAAACTTATGCCTAACTTGGATATAAAGCCCCCTTAAGAGTAACTTTAAGAGAGATAATATTGTTTGTGAAGAAATTAATGTTCCTGAATATTGTCTAGTTGGTTAACTATCAGAACTAAGATTGGAAAAAATTATATCTATTAACAATTGTATGATTCAGTTATGAATAAGGAAAACAATAACACATGGTACTTACACTTATATAGACGTTAATTGTCGGACTTATATCTCATCCACTCTGGCCAAGCGGTAAGATGCTTGCCTGATAAACTGGGGGCTCCAGTTCGCGTCGCATTTTAGCCGAATTTTTTTTAATTTTTTTTCCTATAACTGTTGATATTTTAAGTAATCATTCGATTAATGTATAAATTATAATCGTTGCACAAAATTTTTTTATTTTTTTTCTTTCAGAAATCTCACCTGAAATCCGAGATGAGAATTTGGCATGAGATCTCACTTGAGATCTCAGGTGAGAAATCACATGAGATATCAGATGAGATCTCGAGTGAGATTTGTCAGGAGGGATACTTTGAGCCATACTTTTAGCCAGACATTGTGCCATACTTTAAGCCATACTTTTAGTCATACATTAAGCCATACTTCAAGCCAAACCTTGAGCCATACGTTCAGCCATACTTTTAGTCATGCTTTAAGTTACATCTGGTGCAGTAGATTATGCCATACATTGTGCTATACTTGGAGCTGTACTTTCAGCCTTACCTTAAGCCTTACTTTTATAGCCATAGTTTGAGCCATTTCTTAAGACATACTTTTACCTACTCATTCGGCCATATTTCGAGCCATACATTTAGCCATACTTTCAGCCCGTAATGCTCACTTTTTTTTTTTAGCAAACTATGAAAGTCATCGTGGAAATTTTTTTTATGCAGATCCCTGTAGGGGCAAAAAATTTAGCTTATTTAAAAAAAATGAATAACCCTATCTCAATGTTTGTCCATTCCGGCTTCTGACATATTTCGTTTATAGTAAAATGACACGCATACTACTTTTTCAAGGTCTCTTTTTTTATACATAAGTGAATTATTTTCAACCTGTTTAAATTAAATACAGTGTTTAACACTACTGTTTAAATTGTTATTATATGAGCAATTTTTATACTTACCAAATATTTATTTGAATGAGCAATTTGGGTCAGTTTTTAAAATAAAAGTCTAGTAAACAATGGATCTTGATTCTCAATACAATCGTCAGCTTTTGCATTGACACAATTTGCACTTACACAATTTGCACTTCCACAAACTTGCTCTAGAGTGATCTCTGAAAGCTCTTGATGTTAATGCTCGCTTAGAATACGCCGTTCAAAAGGAGAGTGGTGAATAACTGTGGCAGTTGACGAGGAGGTTTTTTAATATTGGAAGATAATGATTTTTTCCTGAATACATTCCCATTCATGTATTCGTTCTATAATCCTTTATGTAGATGAAGGCACTAAAACTCTTATGAGCTGTAGTGCTTATGTTTTTAATGAGTATATTATTTTTGTGTAGTTTTTTGACTATCTATTATTGTACATGTTCCAAGATAAACTTTATGCTTGACAGAGAAAAGTTACCGACTTATTTTCAATTTGCTCCAGTAATTGTGACATTATTCGATATTTTCTTTATCTCATTGAATTTTACATATTTATTTTCTGTGACCAAAAAATTTATAATTGTTCGAAAAAAAATTTTTGTACTGTGCATTTTGTTCAATTGAGTGTAAAACAAATTAACAACTTATTGATTGTGTCCTACTTCACTCATCTATCCCTACATTACCATTAAGTATATTAAAATCTGCTATCACGTTTTTATAAAAAGCAAGAAAGATTGTAAAGAATGTTTTGTCTTGTTCTATGGAATGGAAAAAAGCCAAAGTACAGCATTCTTCGACGACAAGATGTCAAAGTTACGGAAAAAGGTGTCGTAGAAAAATGGGAGTGGAGGTGGTACAAGCCATCGATCCTCGCGGAAAGCGATAATTTTTTTCCACACAACTCAAAAAGAATATTCTTCACATTAATTAGATATTTCAATTAAGATAAAATTACATGTACTGTTTTTTATCATAAATTATACGTGGAAAATAGTTAAAAAATCCTAATTAATACGTACATAATTACTATAACGTAATTACTCTCATTCAAAAAATTTATGTCGATGATGAAGCGTATTTGAAGGCATTGGAAGCAATGGAAGACGGTTCTGTGGTCGTACTCGATCGGACTACTCCCACCGATCCAACAAAAGACGCTGTTAATAAACCAGTTGTTATTGTATCAAAACTTTAGGTATATTTAATTGATAAAAGTACAATAGAAAAAAATAGACGAATGAAATTAAACATATTTTGTATTAGTAGTGGGATAAAGAGACCCATCAAAAAGCGGGAAAGCCGTAGAGCAATACAGATGCAAGTGAGCAGCAGGTTATTGTTAATGTGAATGAGCACCAGAACGAGCTCAATGCAGGCCAGCAGAGGCAGCAAGATGAACTCAAGCTGTCCACGGGCGAGCTGAAAAATCAGATCGACACGGGCAGGCAGCAAGATGGTCTCAAGTTGTTTGCTGGCAAGCTCTAAGATGAACTTGATATGGGCAGCCAGCAGAATAATCTCGAGCTGCAGGATAAGCTTGACGCTGGTGAGCCATAAGATGAACTCGAGCTGTCTTCGGGCGAGCTGCACAATGAGCTCGGTATGGGCAGGCAGCAAGATGATCTCGAGCTGTTCTTGGGCGAGCTGCAGGACGAGCTTAACGTCAGTGAGCCAGTGGACAAGGTTATTGAAGTCGAACAGCAGGACGAGTTTAACGTGGGTAGACTGTAGGACGAGCTTGACGCAGGGAGACGGCAGGGCGAGCTCGACGCTGGCAGGCAGCAGGATGATCTCGAGCTAATAGCAGGTGAGCTGCAGAATGAGCTGGACGCGAGCGAGTTGCATGATGAGCTCGACGTGGGCAGACAGCAGGACGAGCTCCGCACATGAGATGATAATGCGAGTGAGAGAGGCGAATGGAATCAAAACAGTGACGAAAAAGTAATACTTGAATTTTATATTTGGCATAAGTTATCATCACTTTTGTTAAGCGTACACGTAAGTATATAAAATATATGTACAATTTTTAGGTACAGATGCACAAAAGTTATGATGTTTTTATCAACGATAAAGAGCTGCAGGATATCTGCAAGTTACGAAGAAATGCTAAAGAAATAGTGCGGGGCTCATGCAAATGTTGATAGGTGATGACGAATTAAGAAAGATGACGCCAAAGGGTCGCAATGGATTATCAAAAGTTCCTAATTCTGTTTTTAGTGCAGTATTCGGTAAGATATACATGGTAGAATCACTTTAAAGTCAGATACTCTATCTTATAGTTAATGGAAATTACATATTTCTTTCAGCTTCGTAAATGAAAACGTTTTAAACGAATAACATTTAAGTAAGGCTACCTACACTTGAACGTTGACGTTGAAATGAAATACTTTATGTAATTCCAAGAAAAAAAAGTGAAGTTGTGTATTATGAAAAAAAGTATTGTCTAAAAGTTAAGAAAAATTAAAAATACATGTAAAACGTTTGAAGTCAACTTCCTACTGTTACATCGAGGCTGCGCTCGACGTACCTTTTTTTTCCCTCCTCCTTTCCTTATCCTCCTCGTAAAGCCGCGTTTTCGTAGCAAACTAAATGACATACACGCACACATACACCAAGTACTGAAACTAAGGCTTCGTGACACACACATAAAGAGAAACCGAGTAAGACAAAGAAAAACTAGTCTACATCTCCCTCCCTCCTTATACGTCGACATCGCCTGATAAAATTTAATAATTTTCTATCCTTTCCCTCTTTTGTGTCTTAACCATTCGTAAATAAGCCGACGCGCGAGCCGGGATGTTGATCTACACATCGGCCAGCGTTCATGCAACGCGACTTGACAACAGCATGCTATACTCCTACCACCTTCTTTCTCTAACACTTACATACCCAGAGACGCCAAGCCGAAAAATAACGCGAACTATAATACGACTTAATCCCGATAAGCAAGCACTGGGACCAGTATCGTTACTATACTATATTCTTTAGCAAGTAAGCGTCACCCCAAAACCAAAATAACATATGTAAAGGAAGACGGAAAGCATATAGGAAATCTTTCTCTCTCCCTGCCATGAGATGATGCAGACTAATTCTAAGAACCTATGTGCGTCTCGTCGTCTCTGGCCGTAGTGGCAGTGATAAGGAGGCCTACAAAAGCTTAGGCCTAAATACAAAATTTACTATTACGCCGTCTTCGACGTAACACTACATCCAATATTTTCACACTTACATTGATTTAACAAAGAATCTAACTCTTTTTCCTCCAATGATGAAAGCCATAATTTAAGATCGTTTTCATGCAGACTCGCATTTTAATTTTTTCACCCTTTGGCCCTAGCTGTGCAAACACCGACCATACACATATATATACGCCAACGACGGGTGCACGTCAAAAGCTTGGTAATATTGTTTATCTTTGGACAGTTATATCGCAACCCCATTCTCCATTAAATTCTGTGAAGTATGCATACACTTTGAGCCCAAAATCCAGTCAAAAAGTAGTGTCCCGCTCATCACACTTCGAAAACAAGACGTATTGGTTAATAGCACTTATATAACGATTAGTTGTTAAACTATATAGTATTCAAAAAATTAATTAGCGGCCCTCATCGGGTTAAATGTCTGGCTTAGTGTCTGGCTAAAAGTTTGGATTAATGTCTGGCTGAATTTATGTCTAAATGTCTAGCTAAATGACTAGCTGAATTTTTGGCTTAAGAGGGTATACACTTATACTACACGCATTTTTAGGGTATTATCATACAAAGCTACTTGCTAAATGAACATGTTTTGTGCAATGCTGTTGTGTAGTACGTATTTTTGACTTTTTTTTCATTTAATCGTTTATAACACCAAAAATCCACGGGTTCCTTGGGGCCATAATATTGTTTTCTATTTAGAATTTCACAAATGTCAACAATACGTATGGATTATTGATTTACTCCTTATTAAACTGTTTATTTTTAACAATAAACATAAAAAAAACGTTTACCATATTATTACACTAGTTAAATTAATTAAAACTTTATTATTACACAAATTAATTAAAACTTCATTAGAACATTGTATTTAAAAAAACATTAAATTTATTAAGTGGTAAGAAATACAATTATTCTTCGTAGCCAAGAAAATTTTGCCCTGCTAATTCAAACAAGTTTTAAGGCGGTAGAAAATGTGAATCGTTAATGTAAAACGAACTTTTAACCTGTTACGCAAATGTTTAGAGTTAGATACATAATATATGGACATGTGCACATATAGGTAATTGCGACGTCACTGACTTAAACGATGTCTCGAGTACGTATAGGTACTTGCACATACTTAAAATGCAGTAATACAACGGTCCAAATAAATATTATTTATGTAAATATTTACGCTTTTTCTCTTCTAATGATAACGGTCAGAACTCTAAGTCGTTTTCAAATAGTGTCGCCTTTTAATTTTCTATCTTTTTGGCTCTCACTCTGCGAACACTGCGTTTAGAAATTCCAACTGCGGGTATACCTTGTGGATTTATCGATCTTTGTATCCAATCAAAAAGTAGTGTCTAAGTCATCACACCTCAAAAAAAAAAAGATTAATGGCACTAAATAGCATTCGGTTTTTAAACTGTACTGATGAAAAAATCGATTTACAGAGCCCGATTTGCCAAATGACGGGCTTCAAAACATGATCAAAATCTGGCTGAATGTAAACCTGAATTAACGGCTGGATATATGTCTAAAAGTATGGCTAAATGTCTCGCTACATGACTGACATATTGTCTGACTAAATCTCTAAACTTATACAGTTAATATAAAGAACCGTGTGATCTTTTCTTCAAACCAAATGAACACAGTGCTTTTGAAAAATAATTGTATTTCTTCAATAGTAAGATGTTCATTATTAAATACAATACTGGACCTCGGACCTTAAACTTTGACATTTGTTTTTTCTTGTACAGGTTACGAACACAGTCAAACTGTATGTAATGTTGATACAGCTATTTTTTGTATCCATTTAAATTTTGCCCTGCTAATTGACAAATGTTGTTAGGCACTGAAAGCTGAGTATTGTACATGAAAGTCGAGGTTTTATTTTTGTACGCGAATAATGAACGTTGGTTATTATGAGTGATTCCGTCGGGATTGACTTAGACAAAGCTTCGAGTACAGATGGATACTCGTACATAGTCGAAATGCAGTAATAAACGGTCCGTATTGGTGTCAAGAATTTCAATAATGAAAGCCAGAGTTCAAAGTCGTTTCCATCCAGGGACGCCTTTTAATTTTTTTATCCTTTGGCCCCCGCTCTGTGAACACTGACTTTGTACATTCTAGCTGCGGGTACACGTAAAAACTTGGGGATGTTGTCGATCTTTGGTCACGTACATCGCAACAAAACTCCCACATCAAATCCGGCGATGCGTGCATACACTTTGGGCTGACACTTAGAGTCACATACATATAATGCTTTATGCATCATTTGACATACTTACAATAGTAAAACAGTTATAAAAATGAAGTTGAATCATGAACAACGACAATAAATGAGATTAGTTTTGTTAATTTCAGGAATTGTTAAAAAGTTCAAATAATTTTTTAATACATCACTTTAATTTTAGTACTAATGCATATAAACAAAGTTGCTATCATTCCTTCAAAAAATATGTTTTTATTTTTCTTCAAGAAGTAATATGTATGAACAAAAGTCCTATTATGTATCGCAAGAAATGGCTATTTGTCTTAGAAAAACTTTCAGTGATATCGCCTGTCTTTGACAAAAGGTGGAGAGCCTGCTTAGGATGCGTATACAGCGCAAAGTACCGTTATGTTTCTATAAATGTACTTATATATAAATATAAATTTATTTGTAATATATGTATATATATATATATATATATATATATATATATCTATAATGTATATACTTATTTACAATATATAAATACACATTTATTATAAATGTTTTTGATTCTTCAACTACGATAAAACACAATTATAAGTTACAAGGAACGAAAAAAAAGAAACTAAATTGTTAACTGAAATTATTTCTTCATTGAGTCAACATTGTGACCGAATTAGTTGTCATTATTTTCCTATGGTTTCCTAATTTGAAGGACATAAGATTAAAATTTGATCGAAAGTACCGCAGGAAAACCGTCACATTTTTAATTTGTTTAATCGAAAACAAATCTGCCTCTAGATACTTTATTTACTTAAAAACTGTTCATTTTCGGGACTTGCACCCATGGAAACTTTTAATTAGAAGGTCATAATCTACAACATATATTAACTTCAGCCGATTTAACCGGGACCCAAAATACTATCCGATTGGTGCGGGGTCCTTTGGTATTTATATTCAGCTAGTAATGCTTTATTTAAAGACTCAGTTACTTTATTTATTATTATTTTTTTTTTAACATATAATTCATGTCTTTTGACTTTTCTTGTATGATTTCATGATTTATGTCTAATTTTATTAGAAGTTTTATTAGGATATGCATATTCTTGACGGCATTATGCTAAGATGGAGTATTTTCTTTTCCAAGACAATCGTTTGTAAGAGATAAAATATAAAAATTTTTCTTATTTTTAACCCTCTCTGAAATTTTTCTCTGAGAGTGAGCATAGAATTAGAAAAGCCTTTGATAATGGGATAAAATTTATGAAGCAAGTCACATTTCATATTTAATTATAATAATCTACGTACGTCGAATCTAAAATATTATTGTAACACTAAATGAGAATTATGTGTGTAATTTAAATTACACATTGACAAATAGGTACGTACCTATATCCGTTATTCCCTAGCAAAATGACATTACCACAGTGACGCAAATAATTTAAAAATTGTAATAGAGCTTCTTCTCCAATACTGCTTCCACTTTTTCCTCGTGTAGAAATAAAAGACCATTGACTATGTGCAAACCCGTGACTTCAGTTGAATAAAGTGGTGTCAATACTATGAATTTTAATTAATTTCGATACGTCGTCAAAAGATATTTCGCTGGAGTGAGAAATACCTTCTTTCCGTTATTTTGCAGCTGTTTTGCGCGAACTATCTTTTTTCAACTAAAGCCTTTGACGTTTCAATTCAATGGTTTGTTACACTTTACTTATTATATTTTTAATGCTATCACGATTTTGGCGATATTTTTTGCATGTACATCCAGATCTAATATTAAATTTGTCGGAAACTCTTCTTGAATAAATAGAACTAAAATTTTTTTGACACACAGCAGCGCTGATCCCATAGCTTGGTGATTTCGAACTCGATTAATTCCTCGCTTTTGGATTTTTCGATGCTACTGTATGGTTTATTGATTCATTTCCTTGAGTCGATGCATACTTGGAAATTTTTTCAGTACTATCAGCATACTTATTGAAAATTTCTTGTAGAGAGACTTGGGAATCTGGATCTTCAAATGGTTTACCATTAGGTAAGTGCGTGTGTATGTATTTCTCCGTCGAATATCTCGCACTACACCAATCATCGTAATTTCCATGATCCCCAAAAGCGTGAGACATAACTGATAATAAAGCTTTTTTTTATTTTCAATGCATCGTTCACATTTTGTTTTTTACGGTAGGCGAAAGATTTTAAAAAATACTGAATTAAGGTTCGAGATAATTTGATGGCATACAAAGCATCGTTAAAACTTTTGTGAATGTGGTTAAAATCAAACCACTTAATGAATTTGTTACCACTCTTTCTTTGTAGAGCAATGATGGTGCTTGAATCGTCTCCCCTATGATGACATTCATATCGACATTTTCATTATCAAATGTAGGATTTTTTGTAAATATTTCTTTAACCATATCTGCTTCCATAGACTTTGCTGAACCTGGATAGTTTATTCTGCAATCGTGATCCTTAGGCAGGTAACCTAATTTGCACATCCAGCAATCTCCACATCAAATGGAAAACGAAATTATTTTGCCTGAGTGATAGCCAATAGCAGTCTAATATACTAAAAAGTTTTTAAAAAATATAACTCAAAATTTTAGTTTGAATAAAAAATATCAATAGGTAATGCGTGACTTCAATAACGAAAATATTATAAAAAATAATCTGACCAGATAAGCTATTATAAGATCTGCCGTTTCCCCATTTCTGCCATCCGCAGTCAAAGGCTCCTTCTCATTGAGTAGCTTACTTGAATTCCTATCGCTACTTTCTGACTTACTCCTACAATGTACCAAATACACGATTTAATTCTAGTTGATCAGTTCCTAATTCACTGGGAATTAATACGTTATAGGAGAGTAGTACGGTTAAAATAAATTCTTATTTCGTGTAAAAAATATTATTTTATTATTGAATACAAAATTTTGTATAGCTGCTCCAAATAAATTTATCATTCTTAATATAACAATAAATCACAACTATAATTATTTTATTACATGCTTGTGCCCCGTTGTAATAATATAAAATAATTTTAAAAAATAAAAAATGTACATTTCCTTACATTAAATCTGTTTTGATGAGAATTAAAACAGTTTGAAAAAAAAGTTATCTTTGTACGATTTCAAAGATTACGAATAAAAATTGTACAAAATAATATTGTAAAAATAAAAAAAAATCTAATGAAGTAAGAACAATACTATACTAGAACAATAATCTATCAATAACAGTTGACTGTATAAAATTCCTAACATTTACATACTTAGCCTCTTTCTCAGTACTATTTACTAAGAGTTGCTTTTGTAATCGTATATTTTCTACGCAAGATTCTTTTGCAATTTCTTCTATATTAAGCTTTACGAGTCTTTCGCGCTTTTTCAAAGTTGTTGGTGACATCGCTAGAATGTTTGCAGATATCAAAAGGGCACTGACGTGTCTTTCTCCAAGACTATTATCAAGCATACCTACGAAGTGTTATTTATGAACAACGTTGTTGGTAAATAATTATCGCCAGTGAAATAAAAATGGATTTCATACCGAAAGCTATTTCCTAATTTACAACGACACGTTCAGTCGTTGTTCAGTTATCGTTTGTTCAGTTTCACTGATTAGTACGAACAGAATATGGAGTCTGACATTTCATACATGAAACTTTAAAAATACTCGCCAATCCATATTTCATCTTTGATGTTCTATAAAGTATTGATAATGGGGTTTGACACTTCGGGCAATACATATCAGATCCAAACATATTTATGTTAATAATTCTGGGTGTCGCTTTAACTGCCTCATTTTTAGTAGCACATGACTGGTGCTATTTTTTCTATAAATCATAAATTAATACAATGTCATTAAAAAATAAACGAAAGGATACACTACAATTCAAGCATAGTGTTCAATGTTTTTATAAATGTTTACCTATGTATAGTTCTTACCTCTTTATCCAAAGCTCTTCATTCCACATTAGCCATCACACTGTTTTTTCTTGTCTCAACAACAATTTTTTTTGCAAACTGGGCACGCTTTTTGCCGGAGATTTTTCGAATATTGTGTGATTCTTTCTTTTCCATTTACAATTACGATAACTAACTATTTAAAAAAGCTAACACTGCTACAGCTATGGTATCCAGGCACTTAGCAGACAGTAACTGATAGCAACAAAACGGTGATGTGTAATGCTGCACGAGACACGTAATATATTACGCACGTAAAATACTGTTTCAGGTAGCAATGGTGGAGGGCCTCCTTAATACTTTGTGATATTGAATAGATATCTGAAATTGTGCCACTGTTAGGATTATTATCATTATACATGAGATGAACGTGTGTTATCAACGACTCATTGTTTTTACAAACTTCATCGTGGCAATAATCACATAACTGTAAGTACTTTAAGGCGTGTTTACGGCACCCATAATGATTTTCGATGCACCCTCTTTCGCACGAACACGTAATTTTCTGTAGAATAACATTAAAATATAGCGGCTTTATGACAAGAATAAGCTGTCCAGATGTAGTCCAGTCAGGCTTTTTTGCTATCAAAATTTCAGTGGATCTAACGCAAAATGTTTAAAAAGGTATTGTCCCACAAAGTAAGATATTCACGCATTGGGAGGATTAAGCATTTATTTTAAATTTTTTTAATCCTTTAACTACGACATAACACCGTTAGAAATAACTAGAAGCAAAAAAAAGTTATTTTTAAAAAATATTTGTTTACTGTGTCCCCATTGTGATCCAACCATTTTTCATTATTGTTCTATGGTTTCCCAAGTTAAAAAAAAAAAGATTGCAATTCGATGAAAAGTACCGAAGATATGATATTTTTTTACGTTATTGCATTTTTAATTCGTTTAATCGAAAACAAATCTTACTCTAGAAAAAAAAAACTATGATATTCTTAGTAATTAGTACTTTGTTAAGATTGTATTTTGTCTATGTAGAAGGTCGTTTTTACATAAAACTCAAAAAATTTGCAAGTTTTCAGTTATCATTAGGATGTATATTGCATTTCAGCCGTAGGTGCTTATACATATACACTGGTGCATTGAAGAATAAAAAAAATCATCTTATCTTGTAAATATCTTAAAGCAACCTTTTTCTTTGAAATTCATAGAAAATAATTGGCAATCAAAATAGATAGAAAAGTTCCGTGACGATACGTTTATTCGTTTTAAAGTTATTGTTAAAAAACGCATCCCGAAAAAGTTTCAATATTGATGACGCGAATTAATTAAAGTTGATACTATTCCATACCGCAATAAGATATTCATAAAACTGAGATTTTAGTGTAAAAAAGCTCGGAATTAACAGTTTTTTAATAACGGCAATAGAATAATTTTAAACACAACGTGTCTTTCATGACACCGACAAACATATTAAAAAACTTATTTACAAGTATTTAAAAATACATTTTACAGGTAATTATAGCTTATTGATAGGTAATTGCAGCTTTAATTTGTAGATGTAATTATAGCGATACATTTTGAACTAAGAATGGTAGCAAAGACATTGTCAAAGACATTGTCTTATTAATATGTATCTTTAATGACTTGAGCGTCAGTGCCTAAGCACACGATCAGTAAGAGTTAATTTCGGAAATGCGAATGAAAACTCCGAAAAATCAGGTGTTAGTTTGAGCAACGTTTCGTTGGTCTTAACGCCAACCTCATCAAGCTCACTTCATTAACAAAGAAAGCAAAAACAAAAAACACAACAATTTTTGTAAATTACATTGTAGGGCCACTGTTTATAAATATTAATAATAGATACTCACGTCTGTATCGTTAAGACAATCGTTACAGACTGTTGGTCACCTTAAACGAATAACGTGTTTAAGTAAAGTGTCGAACATGTATGTATTTCTATATATACATATAAACAATAAATGTACGTTTCTTATTGCGAATATAGATAACGTGTGTACGTATTTAAAAGACATTACTTATAAGAACTTTATTTATGTTTTTGAGAAATAAGGTATCCTCTTTTTTATTTACTGTTTGCTTAGTCGAGTGTACGTGTAGCATTTGTGATATTAATCTTTTTTGTCTATTTGGTTCATGATCTAGTATTTTGGTTTGAGAAAAATTAAAGTTATGGTTGAATTCTTTCATGTGTGAAGCGACAACAAGTTCACCTTTCTTTGAACTTTTGTGTTCGTTTAGCCGTTTTTTCAATTTAGACCTATTATTTCGTCGATTAATTCTCCTACACACACACTCACCTCATTCCTCTATAATTCTCTTTCAAAAGTTTTTCAAAAACCTTCTTCACATTTGAATAATAGCGTTGAACTTATAAAACAAATTAGAAATCTTAAAATACCGGAAAATTATATTTTTATTTCTTTAGATATTATTTCTCTATTTACCAACATTTCGTTAGAATCAGTCATAAATAGTTTGGAAAAAAGATACATGCAAATCCACAGATTATTGAAAATTCCCTATCATGAAATCATAGAATGTACAAAACTTTCATTTAACAATGTTTACTTCACGTTTAATAAAAAATTTTATAAATCGATTTTTGGCAGCCCAATGGGTTCTCCTGTCTCTCCACTATTTGCTGATGTAGTTTTAGAAGATCTTGAGATGGAAGCCCTGCGCTTATTAAAAGGAAATCATAATTGCGTTCCTTTTATATATAAAAGATACGTCGGTGACACTCTTATATGTGTATACAAAGATCAGGCAGAACTATTTTTGCAGATTTTTAATGAACAAGACAATCACTTGAAATTCACTTGCGAAGTAGAGAAAAACAATTGTATAAATTTCTTAGACATTAAAATTACACATAAAAACTTGAAAATAACCACTAATTGGCATGTTAAACCAATTTCATCCAACAGAATGATTGATTTTAATTCTAACCATCCCCGATCGTTAAAAGCCAATGCTGTATACGGTTTGGTTGATCGAGCCATTCTTTTATCTGATAAATCGTTCCCGAAGGAAGAATATTCTCATGACTAAAAGAATTTTACGCCATTATGACTACACTGAAAAAAAAGTTTGGTTCGTTCAAATACATTTTATTTGAATCAAATAAATCATTTATAAGAATACGTTCAAAAACATGATTTATTTAAGTTAAATGAATATATTTATTTGGATTAAACAAAACTTTGTTTTAGTCAAATAAATACATATTTAAATCAAAAGCGCTTGTGTTTAAAAGTATGAGATATGTGTTACCATTTAATAAACATTTCTTGAAGTTTAAAAACATTTATTTGTTTCAAGAGCAAATGAAATATGAATAGATTAATATTTATTTCTCCTGAAAAAATATTTATTTGATTCTAAGGAATATTTATCAATACTAAATAAATTTATTAATACGCTGAGAAATATATTTATTTGGTTTGAATAAAACTGTATTTGTGACAAAGAAATATTTATTAAAAAAAAAATCGGGTACTGAAAAAAATAACACAACATTTATTACTCTGTCATAAATATTTGTTACAGTTTAAAAAATTTTTACTTGATTTGAAACCATGCTACAATTCAGTCAATGAATATTTGATAGTTTAAAATTAATATTTATTAAATGTAAATAAATGTTTTTTAATTTTAAACAAATATAAATAAAATTGAAAAATATATTTATTAGAAGTAAATACATAATTCACTAATATAGAATAAAACTTTGTTTGTTTTAAATTAATGAATATTTAAATCCAATCGATCATGGATACAACACATAGTAAATATTTATCACTATTTAATGAAAATTTCTTTAAGTTAACTAAATATTTTTTTGACCTAACGCCAGCAGCACATAATTTAAGAAAAGTTTATTAGCATGCTAATTAAAGGGATTTATCTGAATTGGAAGATATTTTTATCATAAATACATAATTACTTATATATATACACATACTGTGTTTGAATATTTTTTCACACATTTTGTATTAGGCCATTTATATTAGAATATGGATTATATTAGATATAGTATTATTGGGGGGGGGGAATATTTTATTTGATTAGTGCAGAATACGCATCTTATAAACTACCTTATATTCTATTTAAGTATATATATATGTACGTGAGGATATATTTATATAGATAGATTATATATATGTGGGTGAGAATACTGTATATTACTATATGATATTGTATGATATATTTTGGGAACATTAAATTAAATATGTATTTTATATATCTATTATAAGAAGACTGAAAATTTGATGAAAAACTCGGTGCACTCACCGGGGATCGAACCCGTGTCTCCTGTGTGATACGCTCATACGTAGACCGCTGACCTAAAACCTGTTATGCACAGCTCAAAAAAAGAAGTGATACAATAGCTATGCAAGTACGAGCAAGAGAACGAATGAAAGGTTATAATCATATATACAGACATACTTATAACCTCTACCTATCGTTCGTTAACGTACGGAAGCCTGGTCACGTCACCTACTTTGATACAAGAATGCGTGAAAGCAGACGAGTTTGAGTTCAAGTTAGCAAGTTTAAAGTCGAGTTACACAAGTTGTGTTTGTATACACGACATAACCAAATATTTTGTTGAACTTTTGTTTACATTAACCAGTATTTACACTGAATTGCAACAACAGCAGCTAAAAGGTAATTAAAGTAATTAAATTTACGCAGATTGTTTCCAGTGATGAAAAATAAAATTTCCATTGATTTATGAACATAAAATAAACTTTGCTATGCTGTATCACAAGCATCTTATTCTTATAATTTTCAATAAACACAACAGATTTTCCGGTCACTTATTCAACTAGGTAAATTAATGACTGGTATAAGTAGTGTGAGTTTGAATAAAATATACTAATTTTTTTTACATTATTTTAACCCATGTAAGATTTCCTATAGTAAATAAGTTTTTTTATTAATTTCCAACATTTCAATTTTTTTTTAAAGAACATTCTTTTCTTTTACATAACAGTACAACACAACCTTCCCTTTGTAACAGTACAACACAAGATGAAATATTTATCATCCAATAATTTTTTCATTTATTACAGGCTTATCAAATACTTAACATTAAAAAATAACACTGTATTGATATCTATTTACTAATAAAAAGTTAATTATTATGTTCTTTGCATTATTATGTTATTAGCATCAGAACTTCCGTCAGTATGAAAAAATTGTGTCATATAAAATAAGTTTGTAACTTTAATATCGTGTTAACATAAAAATGAACTTTTGATTGGTAAATAAATATCAATGCGGTATTATTTTTTAATGTTAAGTATTTGATAAGACTGTAATAAATGAAAAAATTGTTGGATGATCAATATTTTATCTTGTGTTGTATTATGTCAAAGAAAAGAATGTTGTTCCTTAAAAAAAAAGTTGAAATGTTGAAAATTAATAAAAAATTTTATTTATTGTAAGAAATCTTACACGTGTTAAAATAATGTAAAAAAATTAGTATATTTTATTCAAACTCACACTACTTACATCAGTCATTAATTTACTTAGTTGAATAAGTGAACGGCAAATTTTTTAAGTTTAACAAAATTTAAACAAAAGTTTTAGTTATGTCGAGTATACGAACACAACTTGCGTAATTCGACTTACAACTCGATTTTAAATTCGCTAAGGGATCGTTTACAGTGAGTAGCCGGAGCTGCCGCTAGCCGCCGTTTGCTGCAGCTTCTAGCAGCCGCAAGCGTCAGCCAGTCACAGGAGGCAGTGGCTGCTATAGCCGCAGTCTCATGTATAGTTTGTGTATACAACTGACCTATAGATGAACTGTAGACTGAGCTGCAGCCAGCCGCTGCCTCGTGTCTCCTGTGATTGGCTACCGCTAGCTGCAGCCAGCGGCGGCTAGCGACAGCTCCAACTGCTCATTGTAACGTGCTTTAATAGCCGCCCGCGTCGAGCAACCTTAGCTTCCATCACTCGTTATCGAACGAGCAGTAGAAAGGGACGTATCGTGTTCTTTAAACAGTCGACGCTGCTTTGTTTTCTCGTATGGCTCGCTTTTTTCAAACTGGAAGGCCAAATTGTCTCTAACTACTCATTCATAGGAGCAAGTTTGTGTCTGCGGATCAAGTGCTATCCTTACTAAGCACCACTGAGAGAGCAAAGTTTGCAGGAGAACGACAACGTCTACGATCAACATCAAAATGGCGGATGATATCAACAAAATTTTAAGAGATCTGGGTTTGCATGATCTCGTCGAGGTTTTCGAAGGTAAGTTTTCATATCCATATTTCTTAAAATATTGTTTCGTAAGAAACTCAGCTATTATACGGTGCAGTCATGGGTAAATGACATTGTCTTTGTAATACAGCTGTATTTTTGTTATAAAGATATCGGGTTCGCATGCATCGTGCCACTGTTGAAATTGCAATACACATTCCATCCAGAAAAAGTCTTAGTCGACCGATAGGACTCGTGCGACTTATTAAGTTTAACTCGCTTAAGAGAGCGATAAAAAGGTCCAAGCCAAGGGTATTTTCCTTTCGCATTTGTATAAGTATTGCGCGAGTAAATAAGTGTCAAGAGGCAGGAAAGTTAGCACGCACGTGCGTGTTTTCCGATATTGTCCGCGCTTGCACGAAAATACGCACGATGTGCTTTCTCCGAATGCCGCGTTTGCTGCTCATGTGCCGTTGCCTGCCTGGTTTGTTTTCTTCATGATTTGTATAATAATAGCTCTATGGTTTTTTCTTACTGTGGGCCGCGGTGGTTTGGTGCGCATTTTCGTTTTTTGACACGAGTTCGACTTGGTAGTGTATTTCGCATAATCTCATAAAAAATATTTTCACGAAGCAACGTGCCCATACTCATACAATGACAATAAGACACATGTGTACGTAGTTACTTGACAATTCACGAGAGTTGGTTTTTGTATTGTTGTTGTAAATACAAATGTTAATTATGGCTACCAGGAACAGGGAGAAGCTTCGCGATTATTTACTTTGAATACTGGGTAGCAAGAGAGCAGTCGTTCTCCGTTTGTCTCTCTTCAAATTTTTTTTCCCATTTTACTCATAATATAAACGATGGCACTAAAAAAAATATAGGCCTTGATAGCTGTTATATTTTAAAGTGAAACTTTTGTAGGCGCACCATATGTATATATATATACATATATGTGTTGATCTGTGAAACAAGCAAGCAAGCGAGTGAAGGCGATATGGACATACACTTATACCGCTGCTCCATATCTATAGCTATAGACAGCTTCTGCTCAGTTGATCTATACAGATGAGCGGCCGCAGCGGCTCAGTCGGATATTCCGCGTCTCGGCTGAGTGACGCTCGTAAAGACGTTGGCTAGGTTCGATTCCCGACAGTCCCAACACGTCTGTTTAACTATCACGTATTGTGCTTATGGCAACTGCGGATATAAGCTACTAAAATGCATGGCACTTTTTTACTTTATTATTAAAATAATACCGTTTCTTCACAAATGAATAAAATTATAAATTTTTTCAGAAAACAATTTAACTTCAACAACCCTTCCATTATTAAATGAAAGCATGTTAGCTGAATTAATAACTAATATTGGGAAAAGAGCAATTTTTCTTCGTTACTGGAAAATGAACTGTAAAACTACAGATGATCGTCCCGAATCCAAAACAAGAGTAATTATTGTTTATTAAAAAATTTTTGCACATGTCAACAAATAAATTTTATAACATGATTTAATATTTTGTGTCATTTTGTAGAACTTAGTAGACAAAGGTGCTACGGAGCAGCCATTATCTGTAAATTTTGAATCAAATACTGCAAATGCAGTAAGTACTAAAACAATAAGCTCTCATTCTTTTAAAGTCACTTTGAGACCGCTGGCAGAAGTACTCGATAATAATGAAGGGAAAACCATTCAGTTGATTGACGAAAAAGAGAAAAAATTAAATGATAAACTGCGAAATACAATTTGTACACTTACATTGAGTGACCTTGAAAATAGAGAGCAGAGGTAAAAATTAAGTTCTACATACTTTATTGACGTAAATATCATTAAAAAATTGATAAAAATATACATTCATAAAATTATACAAACGTTGTGTTCAAAAAACAAAAACATTCATAAATATTTACTAAATTACAGTCTCAATAATCAATCTTTTGAGATGATTGCTACGATGATTGTGAAAATGTTTCCCACAGAAGTTACTGCTACTTTTTGCACACCAGCAAATAAAAAAAAAAAATTCTTCCAAGAATAAATCTGAAATAGCTCGTGGAAAGTTATTATCCATGTGGAGAAACAGAAGATCACGCATAAAAAATTTGGAAAGACAGTTGCTTTCGGAAAATCAAAAAAGTATTACTGCTGGTAATTGAAGCTAAGACTCACGAAATTAACTTACATTTCGCTTACTTCTCGATCGACTAGTACTTGAATGAGTTATTTATAAAAAATACTTTTTTAAAGAATTTGAAGTGGATGAAAACATTCAACGCAGTATTGAGTGGCTAAAAAACAATCAACAACCATGGAACCTAGTTACATCGTACTGGAAAATCACATCAGAAGCCAGAAAAATGTCAATCCATAATCTCGACGAAAGAACCATTTCTAAAATTTTTATCGAATAGCCACTTTTGCAACATCCAGAAGGGCATGAGTTGATTGATTTAGATTTTTCAAATTTAGAATTGACTAAGGAAAAGTTAACTGTAGATAGGTTGAAAGAATTCATGAACGTCATATATGACAACATTAAAATAAACAGTGCAGATAGTACAGGAGTGGAGTTACTAAATAATGTGAAAGTATCCAATGATGATGGTAATTAAAAAATTGTTTCCCTGCACTTTGCATTCAAAAAATATTTGGCAAATTCGATTTTTAATTTTATGTTTATTCGATTTTTAATTTAATTTAATTCTTCATTTTTGTTTTCGCCTGTTTTTTTTATTAGTTTTATAGAAAATAAGAACTCAATTCACGAGAAATACATGAAACAATTTTTCTTTTGCAGACTCATATGTTATCAATAGTATTATGTCACTGTTACATCTTTTTCCTCCAAAAAGGGTTCTGAAGTTATCAAAAAATGAGTCATATAAACCATCTATAGTTTCTAGAAAATCCAGTATAATCAAAGTCGTTACTGTGAGTTCATAAGTATATTATTTAGTCTATCACATTTTTTACCACTTGCTATAGGCTAAAAAAGTCTCATAAAAAAAAAAAAAATGTTTAGTCCTACATACATTATTTCTTATAATACGTAATGTTTTGTGTTGTGTAATATGTTTTTGCATTCAATGTGTATTGCAATTTCAAATGAATTTTATTTAATTTATTACAAGAAGTATATGTTTTGGGATTGGTTAAATTTTTTGTACAATATAAAGTTACTGTTTGTTTATCTAAATCATTACAATATTATATTTTTTTTTTACTCTATGCATCAACATATATTATTACTAATTGTTACTTAAATTTCAATTTTTAGAATTCTGGTAATATTGAACAACTTCAAATAGAAACTGCAGATGCAGCAAAGAAACATGGAAACTCAGTTCAACCACACGTAATCGTTGTCGAAGATGTACAACTCCCCAACGAAGAAAATTCATCGATTCCCGTACTTACCTAACGTCAACCAAGCCAGTAAGAGGACCTTCGCAGAATTTTACGTATGCATCGATATCACACTATACAAGACTACCAGCGCCTTACAAGCAATCGATATTTGTTTTAAAAGTTTTTATGTATTTGAATTAGAATTTCCTGTTGTTAGTGAACATATTTGATTATCGCTGCAAAAAGGTCTGTATAGAATAAGTACGCAACACGACAAAGTTATTCATTCTATGGTGAATATTATTAATACAGTAGAAAAATTTTTTATGAATGGAAAAGAAAATGAAAATTTGAATATTAGCAACAGAAATGATGAGTCCATCTATGAGTTGTAGGTTAACTTTTTTTTTTTTTTTTTTTTTTTTTTAAATATTTAATAGCCAGCAAAATAAAAGTTACAAAGTTACAAAAGGTCTGGTTTTGTTTGAATTTAAATAAGATTCAAATTTAATTTGAATTTACTTCTATGTTAAAACTGAGTTGCTTTAAAAAAATTTTATTGCTTAGAATTTTAGAATAAAATGTTTACTATTCTGTGACAGGTTTTTTTGATAGCTGAATCTAATTTGGTTCCTTTCTGTGACTATAGATTAATATGATTGACGAATAATATTGAATAAGCACATTAATATTGCAAAAAGATTTAGTACGCGTTAAAAAATAATTCAATGCTTTTTTTGTGGAATAATATTCCAATCATTGGAAGTATTGTGGCAACATATTAAATTAAAACACTCATCGTTAATGCAAAATGAAATCCAGTGTAAATTTTTAAACTGTCGAAATGGATATAAAAATGTGTATGGATTAATAACTCATATCAAAAGAAAACATAAGTTTAAAGAAAGTATTAACGTGGGGAATACTAATGCAGCTAAAACCAATAGTAATGAAATATTAGAAACAAGCGAAAAAATAAACAACTATGTATTACATAACAATTTTTGTGTACAACCTGTACTAATTAATTTTCCACCTAACGAAACTAAAAATGAGTTAACAATTTCTGAAATTAAAGACTCTGTTTTTTCGATATGCCTTGGGAGTTGTAACTAGTTTATATGCAAAAGGTGAACTATGTAGAAAAACTGTGCACGAAAGGTTAAGTATTTTTAACGAGCTGTACATTATAAAATGTATTGGATTATTAGAAAATTAATTCAAAAACATTACAGATTTTTCTGAAATAGTAGACATTATAAAACAAGGCCTTGATGTTTTTAAATCAGAGTACAAAACATTCCAGTATTTACAAAAAATTAATTGTTTGTTTTTGCCAAAAAAAATTACTATACACTCTGTATTGACATCAGGAAAGCGTAAGCGACATGTTCAGTATATAGTACATAAAAAAGCTGTAAGTATAGCTCCCATCAAACAAGTTTTACAGAAATTTTTAGAAATGCCTGGAGTATTTAATTCTATTATTAAAAATATACGAAACAATGAAAAGTCAAAACACATTAGTTTTTTCAATAGCCATTACTGGAATGAAATTAAAAAACGATATCCAAATAAAATTATTCTCCCAATAGTTGTTTATTTTGATGATGTAGAAATTAACAACCCCTTAGGATCTAGAAAAACAAAAAATAAAGTTGGTGCCACATATTTGTATATCTTAGGTTTACCAGATATTTTTGCAAGTATGTTGGAAAACATTTTTATTTTACAAATGCACAATTACGTTGATCACAAAATTCTAGGAAATACAAAGATATTTTATCATGCCCTGAATGAATTACAAAATTTAATAAATAATGATTTAACGATAAACATAGGGGAGAAAATTTCTATTAAATTTGTTTTGCCCTATATAATTGGGGACAATTTAGGTATAAATACAGTTTTGGGATATAATATGAGTTTTAATTCTAATTATTGCTGTAGGATTTGTTTGATGGATAAAACAAATATGCAAAAAAGTATTGAAGAAAAAACAAATTTAAAAACTCGAGACAATTACATTGAGCACTGCAAGAATAGATCACATGGAATCAAAGAGAAGTGCATATTTAATACAATTTCAGACTACCACGTTGTTGATAACATTTCTTGTGATCCGATGCATGACCTTTTCGAAGGTATTTGCAGACGAGATACGTGGAAGTTTTTAAATCATTTTGTCAAGGCAAAATACTTAACTGCAGATATTTTGAATCAGCGACTAAAATCTTTTCATGCGTCATCCAAGCAAAATGTACCGACAATTCCCACGGATTTTTATAAAAATAATACACTAACAATATCTTCTAGTGAAATGTTATTCTTAGTTTTGAATCTTAATTTACTTATTGGAGATTTGATTCCTAGTCGAGATAAAATTTGGGCGATGTTTTTAAAATTACGAAAAATGGTTACAATAGTTTTGGATTTATTCATTACGTCTGAAAAAATTGACGTCCTCGAAAAATTGGTACAACAATACTTGGAATCTTATAAAACATATTTTAAAATACCTCTTACTTTTAAGCATCATATGTTGTTACATTATGGCAGAATTGTGAGAAAATTCGGATCATTAAAAAATATGATATGTCTGAGGCCTGAAGCTAAGCACGAGGAGACAAAAGAAATTGCCAAAGTAACAACTTCTCGAAAGAATGTATCTTACACCATATGCTTAAAAAATCAATTGAAAATGTGCAATAGATTTATTATAAACGAAGGATTTCAATGTAGAATTGAACGTGGGCCAACTTTATTCCAGTTACAATTTGCCACTAATTTCACAGAATTTAAAGATGTCATACTATCAGATTGTTTCGATTGCGAATGTATTTCATGGGTGTCCGTTAACGGTACAGTGTATAGTACCAATAGTATTATAAATAGCGGTGAATATGGATCAGTTACTTTAAAAATAATTGAATATATTTTTTGTAGCAAGTCGGGTGAAGTATATTTTTTATGCAGAAACTTAATTCATACGTATAATAAACATTACGATGCATTTTTGATAAAAAAAAAAGGAAATTGGTGCATAATAAAACAAAAAAATTTGTTTCTGTATGAGTGTAACGACATACACGTCCAATGTGAACGATTATTGTACATTACTTGTAATATAATTACAAATCAAAAATAAAAATAAATTAATTTAGATTGGAAAATTATATCTCCATAAATAAATACTTTTTTAGCCATTTCCAAAAAAAATTACTTTATGTAATTAGTTAATACTCGCAAAATTATTGCCTTTCTGATTATTACACATCATAACACTGTCAGTAATCATTTTTATTTTTTTTTTTTTTATAAAATGTTTGTTAATCTCACAAATACAGTTTTTATCAGGATTCCGTTGTTTAGAATTGAAAAAAATTTTTTTTATGCGCGTGAATATTTTTTTTTTTTTCAATACCATTCAATTTAGATAAAATAAATCATTTTTTTAAGTACATAGAAATATTTTATTCACTAAGAAAAAATCGTGTATTTCTTTGGATTCAAATAAAACGTTTATTTGTGTGAACATCGTATTTTAATAGAATGAACAAAATAACTTTAATTAATATCATTTATTTAGAAAAATAAATATATTTTCATAAACATTTATTTTCTCGCCAATATCTAATATTCCTTCGATTCAAATAAGTCTTACTTCTCAACCAAAAACCTCACTCATGTAAAACAAATAAAACGTTTTTTTAAATTAATTCTTATTTATGATAAAGTCGTTGCGAACAAATCATGTAATCCTCTAAATTGAAATAAATCGATAAAACAAATTTATTAATTTTAAATAAGTAACAATTTTCCCGCAAATGTAAGGTCCCTGAAATACCAAACATTTATTGGATTCAAATAAATATTACTCTCTTTCTAGAGCGTTTCTTACTTGAAACAAAAAAATCGTTTTTTTGAACGTATTCTTATGAACGATTTACATGTTTCGAAGAAATCATATCATCCTTTGAATTAAAATAAATTTTTCACTTGACTTTAATATGTTTCACTCAAATGAACGAAATTATCTTAATAAGTGCCGTTTACGTGATGAAATAAATATTTATTAATTTTTAATAAATATTTATTTTCTCGCAAACGTGAGGTCCCTAAAATACTAAACATTTATTGGATTTAAATAAGTATCACTTTCATTTTAGAACGTCTCTTACTCGAAACGAAAAAATAGTTTTTTTGAACGTATTCTTATAAATGATTTATTTGTCGCGAATAAATCGTGTATGTTTTGTATATTAATAAATATTTTTTATTTTTCATTAAATTTTTTTTTAATTCAAATATATCTGTGATTTAATATATAATTTTACTGATTTAAGTAAATATTTAATTGAATTAGCAAACGATTTAGTTAATCCAAATAAATCAAATTCAAAAAAATGTATTTATTTGAATTCAGGAAATTTTTTTTTCAGTGTATACTGATCTTTTTATACAAAAATACATCAAGAAAAGACTTCACCAAATAAAAAAATACTAATAATGATAATAACTTTTTACTAAATGACAATCTAAGTGCTAAAATAAAAATTTCTATTCCTTACAACCCGTTATTTTTCAAATTTTGTTCAAAAACTTCGAAAAAATTAAACATACAATTTTACCCTAATATTCAAAACAAATTGGACAGTGTTATCATTCTTGGAAAAGATAAAATTGATCAGTTTGATCAAACCAATGTCGCGTCATGTATCATTTCTCTTGCGATTCTTGCTATGCATCATACGTAGGTGAGACAAAGAGAGCATTGAAAAAACGGCTGAACGAACACAAAAGTACAAAGAAAGGTGAACTTGTTGTCGCTTCGCACATGAAAGAATTCAACCATAACTCTAATTTTTCTCAAACCAAAATACTAGATCATGAACCAAATAGACAAAAAAGATTAATATCACAAATGCTACACGTACACTCGACTAAGCAAACAGTAAATAAAAAAGAGGATACCTTTATTTCTCAATAACATATATAAAGTTCTTATAAGTAATATCTTTTAAATACGTACACACGTTATCTATATTCGCAAGAAACGTACATTTATTGTTTATATTTGTATATAGAAATACATACATGTTCGACACTTTGTTTAAACACGTTATTCGTTTAAGGTGACCAACAGTCTGTAACGATTGTCTTAACGATACAGACGTGAGTATCTATTATTAATATTTATAAAAAGTGGCCCTACAATGTAATTTACAAAAATTGTTGTGTTTTTTGTTTTTGCTTTCTTTGTTAATAAAGTGAGCCTGATGAGGTTGGCGTTAAGACCAACGAAACGTTGCTCAAACTAACACCTGATTTTTCGGAGTTTTCATTCGCACTCCCGAAATTAGCTCTTACTGATCGTGTGCTTAGGCACTGACCCTCAAGTCATCATGAAAACAATTGAGAGCAGAACGACATGTTCAACAAACGACATACTGTATCTTTAATAATTCAGTATAAAAGTAAGCCTTATTTCGATCAAAAGTTCTGTTAGTCAAATCAAACCTCAGAAAATCTATTAAAATGCAATATTTTACGACAAATCATCGACCAAGTAGTAATAAAAGTAATGGAAAAGCTTTTTGTATTTTTTTTTATTGATTAAATGCAAACTGACCTTTTTTGAACCTACAACGATCGTTTGCTACACCTAACCTTAAATGACCTCTATAAAAAGTAGTTGCATTTGATTACTGTTTAAACTTATATAAATAAGATGAAAAAACTTACGTGCAAGTCAGTTTAAATTCCAGTTTTCCTTTATTTTTGACTTTACATCCTGTATGCCTTAACCTCTGTAACCTTTACAAAAAAACCAGGTGTGGGTCTTGGGACTCCCGGCAGCTTGAATAATATTAAACTCGGTATAACAAAAACCGAGAAAATTGAATTGTACCTTAAGTTTAATAGATCTTTAAGAATCCGGTAAAAAAACAGTAAAAGTTTTATTATTATTACGTATTCGAGAACGCACGTGCATAAAATATATATACTTATACATACTATTTATGTCACACGTGATTCGCGCATTCTCAGTACTTCCATGTTTGCTATGATAAATGCATTAATACATGTGCCAATTGTTGGTCATGTAATGCGGAATGAAACGAAAATTTCACCATACTGACCCGAAAAAAGGTACATTTGTATAGTTACGTGGAACAAAAATTTCTTTTATTTAAAATCACTATTTGTGCATTTGATAAGACATCATACATGTACAATTAACTCCCGTTGGAATGATAGTATCCGACAAATAAAAAATTTTTTTTCAATTTTGGCTACTATAAAAGTAATATAATCCACTCCATCTGATTGAGATGAAGGAAATCAAAAGACCTATAGCTATTTTCCATTGCAAAGTTGTAACTTGTCATTCAACTCGTTTTTTATGATTATTTATAAATTAATATTAAAATTCACCGTGCTTATAACTAATTTCTACTGTTCTCAAAATTAATAATAAGAATATAGGTTTTAGTCACGTGACAATTATTTTTACAATACATGATAAACAATCTAAAATAAATCAACTTACCACTAGAAAATGTAGGATGTAGCTTTACCTTTGAGATTTAACTAATTATTTTTAGAATTATTACGATTGTTTGTATGAATCCATGTAACATATTATATTTTTGCACCTCAATAATTATTTCCTATACGTGGAATTATTTTTGGCCTATCTAGCTTTCTTTTCAAGATACGATTGTTTTTCCAATTTTGAGAGGTTATGTTGTGATAAAAATTTTCCGAAGATTTTGTAAATACCCGTATTAATTTTTCAAACACAGTGAGGAAAAAAAAATTTTTTTTACTAGTTTTTTTCAAGATACAGTCATAAAAAGAAATAATTGAGGTTACGTTTGTGTATAGTCCAGCCCCTCTATATTTGAGCACCTTGATCATGTAGTTCTCCTGTAGGAAACCCGTAAAAATTGATATAGCCAATTTTTCTTCCCTTTCGACATATAGCGTTTTTTTGTGTCCAAAGGTTATGTTGTCGTATTATACATATTTAATACTTAATGTACGCTTTTTACATACATGTACTTAAACAACACGCATATATTTATACAATATTCAATACATACTTATACTTTGCCTCTAGTATAGGTATGTACAGCTGTTTTTCTCTTCCCGAACAGAAATCTATAAAGGATACCTCCTTAGTTCGTGAGGACCTCTATATGTATCCTACATCGGACCTACTGAGGCAAAGTAACGTGGCGTACAGTTGGTCCTCATTAGGTATCCTAAATAATCGTGTACATAACCAAACTTAAAGCATTTTTCCAGTCAATAAATATATGTATGAATTCAATAAAAGCGAGGGACAGAAATAGAGTTAGTCTATCAGAGTAAGAGAGCTGCTAGATTCAGTAAACAAATTATGATGACAATCGTTTAATAAATGAAAAACAATCTAATCTATATATATGTAAATTATTGATTAAATGAAATATTTTGTGTCATTAAAGTGCTTAAATTGCTTATACTTTTCATGCTTAATGTAGTTATTTAACATATAAGTATATATTATGTATTGAAAGTATAAGCAATGCCAGTACGTTTGAGATGCAATATCTCAAAACTATACACAATAGGCTTAAGTAAAATGCCAAAAGTTTACATTTTTCATCACTCTGCACATTTCTCTTAAATAATGATTATCATTGCGGCGTCAAAGTAGTCATAATTTTTTAAATTATTGTACAGTACGTGAAAGTCACTTAAACAAGTATAAATTTTTTGCACCAATCTATTTTTTATTCTATAATAAAACACCTGTAGGTATAATAGTATATTTCATTATAATTCTATCTCACTTTCTCACATTAAATTTATTTATATATATATTTTAACTCCAGAGACTCTTCAAGTTTGGTTAGGTACACAGTTATTTAGGATACCTAAAGAGGACCAACAGTACGCCGCGTTACTTTGCCTCAGTAGGTCCTCCATAGGCTATTTAGGTATCCTCTAGAGGACCTCTCGATCGCCTCAACAAGATTTCTGTTCGGGTTCCTTCATCTTTTCTCCATACCTATACCTCAGCTTGAGAAAAAGCGCATCGGTTTAGTCGTAGCATGGAATCATACACACCTATATATATAGGTATAGTAGCAGATTGAGGGGAAGGGAGCGCGCGGCGTACATGCGAGAGAGAGAGAGAGACGGAGCGAGAGAGAGTGTGTAAGAGAGGAGATTGAGGAGAGGGCTTGGGCCGCAGGATGGGTGGCTAGGTTTTTTCGTAACGCATTTCCCCTAACGCGGCTGTTCACGGCCCAACATAAGAAGTTTCACTTCAAAAAGTTTTTTGTTCATAATTCTGATCAGAAATGCTCAAAATTTTCATGAATAAATTTTTGTATGTATCGTTATCAACGCTCTATACAATTAATCTGCTTCTCAATTAGAAATACTTTGTTTTCCATAATTTTAACAAACCTTTTTAATGGGAGTTTGTGTTCTAAACTTTGGTTCCATTTAACATAAAATATGAAAAAGCTATATTTTTTACGGCAGAAAATTATTTTAAGCCTACTTTTTACACGTCTTCGAGATTGGTTATTAATATACCAATGGTTATTTCCATTTAAAGTGTCATGAATTGTTTCCGATTTTCGAAAACTCATCATGAAATATGTATTTCGCTGAGGAATTACTTTAATTATTGGAAAATCATATAGAGGTAACTTTTTTTTATTTTTTGATTACCTGAAACTAACTCTATTGATTTTTTAACTTCACTTCTAGGTTTTTTTCATGAAAAGCATATACATTGTTAAATAATTATCAACTGAATGCTAAGATGCACGAAAAAATGTTGTATTCTTGTTCAATTGTTTGTCAGTTTAGAGCCATTTAAGACGTTCGAAAGTCTTTTTATAGTTTTCTTTTATCTGGTAAATACTATGAAATAATTATCTTTTCGTATGTCATGGGTTCGTGAAGCATGAGCGAATCTATTTCTCAGATTCATTTATGCTCTTGTATGATGTGCACTACAAATAAACACTTCGATTTTTTTTACAATTTCCCATTCTTAGAGTAAATTTGGATTATTAATTGATTCTGGCGGCTTCGCTAAAAAATTTTCTCGAGTTGTTTTACGTTTGAATGTGCCACAAATGCCATCACACAAGCTTTTCGCATGCGCCGCATAGTGGTCTGAAATCATTTAAATCTCGCTCATAATTATACTATCTCTTCTAAATGAATGTACATAGATATTTAGTTTTTTTTATGTGAGTATTAATTTTTGAATATTAACATTATCATTTTTTAGTAGTATATTCTTATGTTAATTGTTTTAATGATGAAAATTTTAATAAACAAAAATGCTGTACTTACCTTTTTTATTAAAAACACTAAAAAAAATTTTAGTAACTCTCAATAGTTTTCGTATCATCTGTTGCTTGTTCTCGAACTGTAATTTCATAAAATCGTACAACATCTTTGTGATGTTGGTACATCTTACGTTTTACTTTCGATTTTCACATTTTTGTTAAGAGCGGGTCAGAGAAAAGAAGAAAACGATTAAAAAATATTTTTTGATTAATGAATTTTTAAATCTCTGCTTGAGAATCTATTTTGTAATGTCTTAAAATTTTTAGGATGATTTTCTTGAGCTTCTTCGGATAGTTATCTAGTTATAAAACTACTTATAAATATTTATTATTTATTGCATAATTTTTGAGTTTCCAGTAAAATAAAACTCTCTTTTGACCTGTCAGGCAAAATTGACTAAGCTATTGAAATGTTAACAAAAAATTTTTATATTTGATATAGTGATTTATAATACTTTTATAGTGGATGTTTAAATTGACACTGAAGCCCGTAACTTAAAATACAAGTACTTTTAAAAATGAATCAATTGAAAATTGAAAATTTAGGTACTTTTTAAGTTCAAATTCAATACTTAATATAAATTTTAAAACAAAAAAAGAAATTCAAAACTTGCTAGGCATAAAATTATGAAAAAAATTTAAATATTTCAGGATACTATTTAAGTATTTACGGGGCCGTTGCGTAATATGGGATTAACGACATTTTTGGTACATTTGAATTTTATCTGAACATATGTCATATAAATTATTTTAAATTAATATATGTACTGTTAGATAATATTAGTTACTTAAGTGAATATTTAATTAGCATCAAAATATTATTTCTGAAAAATCTGACATTCCAGAAAATCCAATTTTAACCTGCGGTTCTTTGGTCTGATGTCTTACCATTAAGCTACAGGAACGTTGTCTCGAGAATATAAGAAACTTATACTAATGGTACCAGAATATATTTAAACATAAAATACTGATAAACTCAATAAACTGAGATGACATAATTTTTTAAAATAAGGATTGAGGTTAAACTCGTCTACAATAATTATACACATTTCTACTAACTAACTAGATACATGTCGTCTAAGAAAACACTTCATTAATGAATAACACTACAAAACAGTTTTAATGGCCGATGCTTGCTCGCCCAAAGAAACAATTTATTAATAAATGACACTAAAAAAAATTGTATTTTTAATTACCGATGCTTGCTTGCCCAAGGAAACAATATTTTTAATAAGTAGTACTACGAAACTGTTTGGTTTCTAGTCACCGATGCTTGCTGAACTTAGGAATTGAATTTCTAGTAAGAAATTATAAATAATAATAAGGATTCTAATTGCCGATGCTTGCTTGTCTAAGAAACATCTCACTAATAAATAAGAAAAATTAACAGAAAGGCCAAGTAAATTAAAAAATATCTTCAAAAATTTAAAATTCATTCATAGTAATACATACTTTTTTAATTTTGAGATTGTTTTAGATACACATCCGTGTACGTATTCAAAATAATAAAATAAAGTTCGAAGTTAAATTCAAAATTTATGATGGAATTTTTAAAAACATTTTACATTTAAAGAAAGAATTAGGTAATATAATCACGTTTATATTTATTATATATTTAACATGAATATATAAGATATGAAACTAATGCTCATTATAAATTTAGATTCAAAGTACATCTTAAATATGCTTTCGAATTACAAACTTTCCTAACTATGTAGTCTTTAAGTGTTTAAGACAAAAAACCAATTTTATAAGAACTTATCGGCTTTAGCTATCTACTTACTTCGCTTTGTTCTTCAATACGAACTATGAAGTCTATAGGAACTTATCGGATTAAGATAGTTAATTATTCTACTGTAAATATAAATACCTTTCATATGAACAAAAATAGTTAATCAGTATAAAAAATGATAAAAACAAAAATAAATAATAGCCTTTTACATTAATTAATTCTACATAAACTATTCAGATGTAACGAATTGCTTATAACATTGTGACATTCAATATCATGTACTTAATATTTATTACTTTGAAACCCAAAGCTTCGTTTTTATGTTGTAAAAAGTAAAAGCTCAGCGATCTACAAACATCAAGCAGTACACCCGCCTCTACAATCGCGTGACATATAACTTACTTCTTTTGAAACAAGCTACCGTGGCAAAACTCGAACTACGCGTGCAACCTCCAACAATCTTATAAAGCGTTCATCTTACAACATCAATTCGCAGTGGTGCATCCAAGAATATGTGAAAATAATCAACAATTTCAACATTCTATTTATTGCGTACGTCCACAAGAAATATGATACAAAATTTGGACAGCAACTTGTACTTAATGTAATATCCGAGAGGTCACCAGTTTTAACCATCAATTACTGTGTAATTATTGCACCACGACTGTGATCGTGTCAATCGAGAGTAAATAGGTCAAGCTCTGATTGATCGTTCGAATCCCCTGACGTGTTCTCCTTAAATGCAAGAGTATAAAAACTCCTTGCACTTAACAGTACTCACCTTTTCTCTCCCATCAAGTCCTCTAAAGTAACTATAAAAGTAGGAGAGTAAGTTCTGTAGGTCTTTTAGACGGATGTAAGGCTTAGTTCGGTGACTAAACTGTGCGAGGAAAGCTCGAGCAAACCAGGCCATTGTAAAATCGCCTAAAGTGAATCAAGCAGGAACAAGAAAGGAAGGACCGTTGACTTGGGTTCCGACGTCAAAAGCAGCAGCCTTGTTATTGTCATCGCCACGAGTACTCTCGTGTATGATTAGAATCATCGTTGTGAACAACCTTGTAAGATCTTGCAACTGCGTCCGCGCAAGCAGCGGCTAACCAATGATCATAGAAGTAAGTTAAGTCAACAAAAACTATAAAATGTATAAGCATTGTAAATGCGAATTCGAAACGTTAAGATTTATATTATTTGTAAAATCAATTATTTCCGACTTATCTTAATTTATTAAATCATCAGATCAGAAATAACTTGGTTGTTAATGTAATTTACTTTCTTAATTCGAAAATATTCTAACCACTAATATAATGAATAAATTGAATGTCAAGGAATATCTAAATAGACAACGTATGGCAAAGATTTGTACAAGGGCGTGAGATAAAAAGACGAATAAGATATGTTTCTATTGCATGACATAAGGTATAAATTATTCAAACAGTAAGTCAACGCCAGCTCGTATATGACGCACTAACACTATTGCACACATACCATTCGGAAAAACCTAACAACATAACGCCGAGTAAACAATTTAAATAAAAAGTATACTGTAAGTAAAAGCAAATAAGACCTTTTGGCCGACGGCTGGTTCCTAATAAACAAAAATTAAATTTGTTTGTTGTGGAACGAATCTACGAGTTTCGCCCTCCTCTTATAGAATTTTGGACTTAACAAATTGGCAATTTTTGTGGGAAGCTAAGCCTGTTCTTTTACTTAGAGTATGCTTTAACTAAATAAACATTTTTAACTTTTTTTGTTATTTTATTTTATTATTATTTCTTTCAACTTTCTTTATTGTCTCTCTTTACTTATTTTCAAAATTTTTTTTTATAAAATGGATCGAACACTTGAGGATATAAGCAAAGTAGCTGATGTAGCTACAAGGGTACAGTTACTGGAACAGTACTGTAGGGCAATAGAAGCTGAACAATCACTTGAATTCCCTGAATTATCTCGTAACGTAGCCCTTAATAATTCAGCTTTACGTATAAATCAAGCTGCCTTACACGTAGCCATATATAGTCGACAGAATATACCACTCAAAGATTTCTGGCAAGATATTGAATGTTAAGTCCCTTATCTCAAATGCGGAAGAACCTATGTTTTGAAGAAAAGTTATTCCCAGGCTGAAGGGTAGAGCAAGACGTTGTCAAAACCGATTAATAACAAATACATTACACGATCTTATAAACAATTAAAAGGCACACTTTTCTCCTTCTCAAACTTACGCCTAATATACTACCGATATCAATAAGTCTTAAATGAAACAGGGGAAAACTTTTCACGAGATAATCTCTCAGCTAATTAATCAAGGCACTAGAGCAGCAAAAATAGGGGCCACTTCCAGCAAAATTCTAGAAAACCAACAGTCTGATTTCAGGTTATGTCTAGAAATGGTTGTCCGTAAAGCATTTATGCGAGGCCTACCCAATGGATTCAAGGCCAACATGATGTCAAACGTACCAACAACCTTTGCCAGCGCATTACAGGTAGCTTTAGAAGCAGAAGAAGCTGGAAAAATATTATGCCCGAACACTCACGCTACCATGTACCATCAGAATCCACTCATGTACCTTGCTCAGCACTTACACCCTATAGCAAGACAATATCTATTAGTACACCAACAAAACAGATAAAAATTTTTTTTACATTTTTAGCCTAACCAAAACAATATACAATATTAAATATAACGACTTCAACATATCCAACTACGATAATATATCTTATTATTACAACACTAAGGACACAACAATTTTCTTCACTATGTTTCATTTGGACCGAAAAATAATATGACATCCAGATCTTCAATATCGAAATAACGACTCCACTGATCATTCTGTAAAATTATTGAAAAAATCGAATAAAACATAATCTTATTAACCTTTGAACAACTCGTAATAAAATCATCGGAATTTTGAGATTTGAGACTTCTCCAATGAAAAATTATCCCTGTACTTGCAAAAACGTTTAAACACCACGAGAATCATGAAACGACACTAACTTTTGCTCAAGGTCGAATTCTTTCAATAACCAACAAACCTTCACAGCAAATTCTTCTGAACTAAAGCATACTTTATACGGCAACGGTGCTCATTACTCAGACGCAGTGGCGAGCAAAGATCTGAATTAGCATTCACTGACGAATCAGTTCGTTCAATCGCCCAAGTTTCCATCGCAAGAAACATTGGCAATGTGCCGACAATAAGACTTAAAATTTCAAGATTAAATCAAATCAAGACACTTTTATCATAGACACAGGAGCGGAGGTCAATGCTATTAAAATATCTTTATTACTACCAAATGTTATTATAAATAATGATAAAAAATTGCTCTCATTAGATTAACGTTCCAAAATAAAAATAAAATAGAAACACTAACGTTAAATATATTTGACAAAAATCACATTTTTCACATCCTATCACCAGAAACACCCTTCAGATAGACAGAAATATTAGGAAATTTGATTCTAGCTGAAGAACGAGCTAGGCTTTGTTATATCCTTAATACCCCTTGCTTTGATACTAAAAAGAAGACCTATAAGTCCCATTCTATTTATAGAAAAAATCGCAACAACAAGTGATGAAGAACGTGGACTTAAATTGCTTGATACAATGACAGAAAATAGAGGTAAACAAAATAATTTGCATAAAATTATAGATGATATTTGCATAAATGAAGAGAACTCGGAATCTCTGCCAACTTCTCAACGTTTTAAACCAACAGGAATAACCTTTAGTCAAAATCGTGTATACAAAATACCGGCCAGAATGACAGTTCCCATAGAAATTCCTTTAACGCAAACTAACAGCCACGGGCAAGCATACTTGCGCTTAATAAAAACTACTCCTGGTATATTCATAAGCGAGGCAGCAGTAACATACGATAAAGGCTGCTGTTTCACGATGGCTGTAAACACTAGAGAAGAGCCAGTGGAAATCGAGATCCCTCCGCAAAATCTCGTACCTTTTGATCTAGATAATTCAGAAAATTTTCTCGACTCAGATTTTAGTGATGATGTTCCCAACATAACAACAGAGGAAAGAATTAACTATATTACGGAAAAACTTTGCCGACATGATCATGATAAGACAAGCTATAAACAACTTTACCGAACAGTAAAAGAGTATTCACATCTATTTTATATCAAAAGTAATGCTACTCCACGTTCGTCGTATGTACAACATAACATACCAACAACTGACGATAAACCTGTTTTTACTAAACAGTATAGATACCCTCCTGCTCTACACAAGGAAGTTAGAGATCAGATCGATAAATTACTACAACAAAGAACCATTAGCTATTCTTCTAGCCCGTACAATAATCCCCAAAAAGCCAGGACCCTACGGAGATAGGAGACATCGTCTCGTAATAAATTACAGAAAATTAAACAGTAAAACTATCACTAATGCTTACCCGTTGCCTAATAATCCAGAGATATTAGAGCAAATTGGTGGGTCAGAATTTTTTTCAGCATTTGACCTAGCTAATGGATTCCATCAAATTGAAATATTTCCAGAAGATCGCCATAAAACAGCTTTCAGTACTCCCTACGGACATCACAAGTGTACAGATATGCCATTTGGATTATGCAGTGCACCAGCTACATTTCGAAGACTCATGGATTCTGTATTATTGGGATTGCAAGACAAAGAACTATTTATATTTTTAGATGATATTATAATAAATTATAATGTGTGCCAAAACTTTAGAAGAACATGAAATAAAAGTAAGAAAATTATTTAATGGACTATTAGATGCTGGTTTAAAATTACAGTTAGATAAATGCAAATTTTTAACTCCTGAAGTAACATACTTAGGACATAAAATAGGTGGTTATGAAGTGAAACCTGATCCGAAGAAACTTGAAGCAATTAAAAATTTTTCAGCACCAAAAAATTGTACGAAAATTCGAGAATTTTTAAGACTCACAGGATGCTATAGACGATTTACAAAAGATTATGCTGAAATTTCTGAGCCTTTAATTCTATTATTACGGAAAAGTCGAAAATTCGATTGGACTAAGACTCAGGAAAAGAGCTTTGAAAGATTAAAATCAGCCCTGTGTGAGGCCCCGGTACTTACATGTGTCGATCTCGACGAACCATTTATTCTAATTACCAACGCATCTAACTTAGCTCTCGATGTTGTTTTAAGTCAAGGTTGAGCAAGAGAAGACCATCCTGTAGCCTACAGGTCTCGCACTCTTAATAAATGCGAAAGAAATTACTCCACTACTGAAAAAGAATGTTTAACAGTAATAGCCGCCGTACAACATTTTCGGCACTATTTATACGGACGAAAATTTACAGTTTACGGAAATCACGAACCTTTGACATGGATCGAATCAATAAAAGACCCCATGAGTCGCCTCAATCGATGGAGGGCAAAACTCCCCGAGTATAACTACACCTATAAGTACAAACCCAGACGTTTGAATTCAATTGCTAACGCTTTATCGCGTAACCCTGCCAAATCTTATGAAATAAATACCGTAAAAAATGATATAGATTATAAGCGGAGGCGTAAAAGAGTTACAAAAATTACGACATCCAGCAGTAACAGAAGTAGTAGTCGCTCTAACAGTTCAAGCTCGGACAGCGAGTCTAGTAATTATAAAACATTACAGTCTCGTATGTTACCCCTTAAACCGATTTTAAAAATCCCTAGACAAACAAAAAATTTTATTGCACGTGCTGAAAGGGGGAGTGATGTACACAATCAAAGCTCAAGTAAGCTCAAAACCTCTACTATAGCGAAGCAAGCAACGAGAGGAAGAATGAAGGGCTCTAAAAATTCTCCTCTCATTATACCGCAAGGAATGGAAGGAGGGCAAGGAAAACTCAATGGACCATCAATAGCTCAAAGATTACTTAAGCGCCGAGCTCATGAAAAAATGAAGTTCACTTCCTTTGACAGACCCACGGCCACTTCAGACTCTGATGATACAGAAATTCTGGATACATCAGAAGATAAAGAGAACCAGCAAGCACCGATACCCCAAAGAGATAAATCTCTACTTCCTAGTCTCTTGAACACTAGACCAGATTCATCGTCCATTTCAACCACAATAGATAATGAATCACAACACGAAGCTATTACTGGAGTCAGTAACTTGGAAGCAATATTTAAACCTGCAGCACAGCCGTCAACTTCTACGACTTCTACAAATAAAAAAATCAAAGTTGCACCTCAAACATCAGTGGGATTTAAGTTTGACATTAACTCATCAAGTACATCAGAAGATGAAGTGGTTGCTAAAATAAAGCAAAATCCAAAGCTGCAATCCACCGCTCGCAGATCAACGCATCAAGATGATTTGGAAAGCAGTTTGGATGAAAATAATGATAAACAATATCCTTTACCTAAAAGTTTGTAAAATACAAATTTTGCTGACCCATCTTCATATTGGGATTATTACCTACCGCCAGAAACAACAGGAAATAACGAACCAGAGTCAACCGAAACAAGTTCTCAGAATTTTGAAACTTCATCTTATAATGCACTAGACTATTCCGATAACTCTGAAAATTCTATAGAAGAAGAAAGCTAGAGAGGAAGAAAAAACGCATGGTAGTATACCCAATACACCTTCTCATTCAAGTGCTAAACAGCGAGACACATTCATAAAACAGCATTATGCACCGATGCAGAGTAACTTGACACCGTCTACTCGTCCTACAGCCGCATTCGAAATGTTAGAGTAGCAATGAAATGCCGAACGCGATGACCAAGTCATTCGTAAAGAAAGCACTAGCATTAGACTTTTAATAAGAACATAAATGTATCTCCCCGAAATATTAAGCACACGAGAATGTTCAACATACGCAAAAGACAATGTTGCAACGTTCATTTTGGCAGACTTGACGCTTAATTCTATTAACAATAATTTATTATTTGATTTAAATTATATTTCAATAGAAAATAAAAATATAAAATCATTGAGAATATCCAGAAAGGGTTAAATAACCGATAATTCGCCCAGAGGAATATTGCCCAAAGCAATGCATGAAGAACTCAGTCATATGAATATCAAAATAACTGTATGTTTCAGTGAATGTGCTTATTTATCAAACGAAATGAGACGACAAAAATTAATAGAATGCCACAACAGTCTCTTCGGCGGACATAGAGGGATGAATAAAACTTATAGAAGAATACGAGAATTGTATTACTGGGAAGGTATGAGAAAAGATATTGAAAATTGTGTACAAAAATGCAAAATTTGCCTAGAAGAAAAACTAACACGGATAAAAACAAAAGAACCTATGATAATAACTGATACTCCAGCTAAAGTTTTCTCAAAAATAGCTACCATCGATACTGTAGGACCATTAGAAACAACAACATCTGGTAATAAATGTATATTAACTATACAATATTTATTTTCAAAATACTGTGTAGCAGTAGCTATACCCGACATCCAAGCTATCACAGTCGCAGACACTCTGGCAAGACACTTCATAGCGTTGTATAAAGTGTCTAAAATAGTACTCAGCGATAATAGAAAAAGTTTTCGAAATAATATATTAACAAATTTAGCCCAAATTTTCGGTTTTAACCTTAAGACCAATACCCCTTACCATCCCCAATCTAACGCTTCACTAGAACGTAGTCATGCCATGCTTGAAAGCTTTTTAAGAATAAAAGCTACAACTTAACGGGACTGGGACAAAATTTTACCTTTTGCTATACATGAACACCATACATTACTGCATACAGCTACTAGATTTACACCATATGAATTAGTATACTGCAGAAAAGCACGTCCACCAAATCGATATCCAACTAAAAATCAAATGCAGTCTTATAATAATTATCTTATTGATTTGATCCATTGTTTAAGAGATATGCATGAAAAAGCCCACAATGAACTTATTTAATGTAAACATAAAAGTAATCAAAATTATGATAAGCATGCTAAACCTCAGAATTTAGAAGTTGGTATGAAAGTTTACGCAATAAAAGAACCTCGGAGAGGAAAATTAGATAAATATTACAACGGAATTTTTGAAATCACCAATATAAATAAATAAAATAACAACTTAACACTTAGAGCAAAGAATGGAAAAATAATTATCAAACATTTAGATAAAGTAAAGCACTGTTACGAATAAGACTCCCCCAACGAGATCACTCCAATTTCAGCACGCATAAGACAAAAATAAAATTTTTTTTCTTTTAACACTTGCAATTCACTACTCGTACATGAAGAGTTATTTTCTCACAATTTTTTTTTAATCAACAGCCAAGTTTTGCCAATACAATCAACTGATATTTTTTACTTTCTTAGAAACTCCATTAAAAATTTACATTTGTTTATAATTTCATGATACATGACTAATTTGAAATTAGATTAATAATAAGATCAAACTATACATACTATAACAATTTCGTAAGGTAATAATCTCAATAGTTAAAATATACATAACTAAATTTTAATTAATTGGTTTTCAAACTGAAAGTCTTTCCAAAATATTTAAATGTAAGCAACGTCCAAAATTTATTACCAATAATACCCAAACGCTTAAACCATGAAAAAAAAAAAAAAGAAAAAAAAACAAGAATTTTTATAGGCAAATTAAATTTTACAAAAATTTTCTCTTACAAGTTTACGTATACTACTGGTTCTAATTATACTTTTTTATTGTATTACATATAACTTTTAAACATAAAACAATTATATGTACGTGTGAAACCATCAACGAAAGATTTCACGTTTTGAAGATGTATTTCCAACCTCTGACCTTCAACAACATTTTGTTTAACTCCAATGCATTGTTAAGTTGTAACAAAAATCTACAGTGGAATTAGTGATGCCAACAACCTAGAGTTCTCGTTCCAGCGCACAACGATTTTACTCTCTCCACGTCAGGCAGGCACTGCCAAGCAGTGGAGGGAGAGCTCCCCCTACCGTACCTTTAACCTAAGCCTCGCTCACTTTTACAGCTTAAATATAATCTAATGCTTTTACGGACTGTAGCTGTCATAGTCGAGTTGACTAACTCTTTTGCCCGCGTGTTGAATCTGAAAAACTCAGGTTCAAGACACGCCTGAGTTTGAGCAACTTTTTTTTAATTTAGGTTATTGATTCAAACATTTGAAATCTATTAATAAATTATTGAAGCAGAACATCTAAATATGATTAAATAATGAGCACGTTTGTAATAGCGCATTGACGAACAAAACACTCATTATGACATGTATAAAAGGCAAACCAAAAAAGCCAAAAGTTAAAATACTTACAAGATTACTTACTTTGAGATTTATGTTTCGGAGTGATATCAACTTTATGTTTATACCTTTTTAAATTTAATAAATTGAGATGATTGTTTTGTTTCTATAAAATGTAATGCAGTTAAACTATGGGCGAAAAAACAAGACCGAATAAAACAAATTCCATCCAATAAATCCATTTTTATTTTATTTTATTTTTTGCTGGACCTTGGTGACAATAGAAAAAACTCTTTCAGGCTAAGCATTAGAGAGCGGCAAAGTGAAAATAGCTTTGACCAATATTTTTAAATTTGGAAATAACATAATATTTTTTCCAGAACGTATGTTACCAATTTTATTTCAAAAAATATTGACTCCTAATTGACACAATTGAGCTTTATCGTTAAAAAAATATGACAGAAACAAATCGATTTTATTTTTTCATAATTCCTAGTTGATATCGCTGTAAAGAAAAGACCTTTTAAGATCTTGAGCAACATTCGGGCTTTCACTTCAAACTTTGTTGCTCAAAGTATTTGCAAGTTGTAGAAAAAAACATGGGACGCGGAATGAATAAATATATATTATCAAAACAAACAACTCTTCTTTTCAGCTTAGTAATAATTTTTATAGAAAAATGTTATTATAATTTGACTAAAGCCTCATTCTTTGTTGTGTAATTAGCGACGAAAAGTCACAAAATTTCTTTGGTAGGGTTTGTAAAAAAACGAATTAGTACAATGATTATAACATGTTTAAAAAAATGGTACAGGAAAAAAGTCGTTGATTATTTTAATACTGAAAAAAAATTACCTGGAAAAAATTTGAGCTTGTTTTTAGTTAATATTAAATCAAAGTGTAGGACATAGTAACTATACAGTAATGAAGTCCATAACATAGATCGTAAGAAGCGCATTGGATATAATTTCATATAGTTTTTTCAGAAATTTCCAAGAATAAATTTTTTCTTAAAAAAAAAAAAAAAAAAAAATTTACCACCAACTTGTGTCGAAATAATGTACGTTTCTTTTCTATCATGAAAAATTAATTTCATTATTTCTGAAAAGAAGGGATTTCGCACACATAGAGTAAATTTTTTTATTTAATACGTAAACAATAATAAAAACTGTAAATAGTAATTTTATATTAATTTGCAGCATTGAAGTGAGCAAAAAAAAATCTTAAGTATAAGTAGTAACAAGAAAAAAAAAGTTACTCAAACTCAGGCGTGTCTTGAACCTGAGTTTTTCAGATTCAACGCGCGGGCAAAAGAGTTAGTCAACTCGTCTATGACAGCTACAGTCCGTAAAAGCATTAGATTATATTTAAGCTGTGAAAGTGGACAGAGCTTAGGTTAAAGGTACGGTAGGGGGAACTCTCCCTCCACTGTCTGGCAGTGCCTGCCGGACGCGGAGAGAGTGAAATCGTTGTGCGCTTGCGCGAGAACTCTTGGTTGTTGGAATCACTGAGTAGAATTCATGTCTTATAGTCCGCAAAAAGCTTTTCAAACATATAAAACATCAATAAAAATAAATCTCATAGTGTTATAATACAATTTTACACAGGATTAAAAACGATATAATAAAGGCATGACAGCAACACTGCGGTACCTCCTCTCACGTGATTTTAATCGAGCAATGGAGCAAGGTTAATGAAGCATTACGGATCATGCAGAAATGTCGCGAAAAATATCAACGCCATTAGGATACTTCGTAAAATAAAAAGCATCCACGCCTACTGCATAACACTACCGTTTAAAGCTGCAATCAAAAAATAAAAGTTATATACCAACCTTATCTTATGCTCTGGTTACAGTGGACCACCATACCATATAATAACTTAAGGAAAGAGAAGATAAAAGAGAAAAAAAAAACTGACCAACAACTCGAAACCACCTTATTCATAAATCAAGTACAATCATAATTTCTACCGAACCAAAAAAAATTGTGACCATTAAGCTGCCATTTCTAAATGACAATTAATTCTACAATCATAACTGTAGCATAAAATCACCTACAATGAGTTCAACACAAAAGACTTGCAACGACAAAATCTCAAGAAATAATGATTCATCTTATAAATTGTATTAATTCATATGTAAAACATAACTTTTATGTCTCATTCTTTTAATTTAATATTTTATACTACTAGAAATATGTATACATATATATGTTTGTGTTCGTATTTAGAATACTTGACATGAGTTCGACTATTTTCGCTCTTATGATTGCCGAGGGCAGCAATCAACTAAGAGGGGGGGGGCGTGTGACATCCCATGTCATATACTTAATATTTAATACTTCAAAACGCAGAGTTTCGCTTTCAAATTATAAAAAGCAAAAGCTCAGCGATCTCGAACCATCGAGCGGTATACCTGATTCTGCAATTGCGTGACATATAACTTACTTCTTCTGAAACAAGCTACCGTCACAAAACTCGAACTACGTTGTGCAACCTTAAACAATCTTATGAAACGCTCATCTTACAAAATCAATTCGCACAAGTACACTAAATAATGTGATTAATCAACAACTTCAACATTCTTTACTGCGGATGTACACAAGAAATATTATACACAATTTCGATAGCAACTTGTACCTTATGTTAAATCAGAATTAGGTTAAGCTCTGATTGGTCGTTGGAATCCCCAACTTGACGCGTCCTCCTTAAACGCAAGAGTATAAAAACTCCTCGCACACAACAATATTCGCCTTTTCTCTTTCATCAAGTGCTCCAAAGTAACTATAAAGGTTGGAGAGTGAGTTCTGTTGCGTCTTTTAAGCGGGTGTAAGACTTAGTTCGGTGATTAAGCTACATGTTAAAAGCGTGCATTTCAAGCTAATGTAAGACTTAGTTCGATGACTAAGCTGTGTAAGAAAATCTCAAGCAAACCAGGCCACTGTAAACTCACCTAAAAAGTGAACCAAGGAGAAGCAAGAAAGAAAGGACTGTCGACTTGGGATCCAACGTTAAAAGCAAAAGCCTAATTATTGTCATCGCCACGAGTGCTCTCGTGTAGAGTTAGTATCATTGTTGCGGTCAACCTTCCAAGATCTTGCGACTGAGTGCGCGCAAGCAGTGGCTAACCAACGATGAAGTAAGAGAAGAAGTAAGTTAAGTTAAGGAAACTATAAATTGTACAACATTGTAAATGCGAATCTGAAACTTTATTATTTATACCATTTGTAAAATTAACTATTTCTGGCTTTTCTAAATTTATTAAATCATCAGATAAGACATAACTTGGTTGTTGATTAAATTGATTTTCTTTATTCAAAAACATTCCAATTACTAAATTATATGAAACATTTTAGGATCCAATAATTCTAATTGATTGACACATAATTCTTACCTTCATGAATAAATTGAATATCGAGAAAAAATAAAATAGACACTGTATGACAAAGACTTTTACAAGGACGCGAGATAAAAAGACGAATAAGATACGCTACCACTGTATGACATAAGACATAAACTCTAACAGTAAGTCATCGCCAGCTCAGCATACACCACTGCATACATATCGCTCGGTGAAACCCAGCGACACAACGCCGAGTCGACGATTTCAAAAAAAAAGTATACTGTAAGTAAAAGCAAATAAGGCTTTCAAGCCGGTGCCTGGTTCCTGATCAACAAAAATTAAATTTGTTTATTTGTAGAACCAATCTACGAGATCCACCTTTCACTTATAGAAATTTGGACGTAACAGAGCATCTTTTCTTAAAAATTCTTTTCCACATTGTCGACAAACATTTTTTTTGATGACTGTTTCGTGCGATGACTCTTTTGTAACTGTTGTTACAGGTGCCACATGAATAGATTTTTCCAAATTTGTGCTTGTTGAAGTGTTTCGTAAAATTGTTTCTATGTTTGATTATTTTTTTGCAAAGTTGACATGTATAACTTTCTTTTGTATGAATTCTCATATGTTCAGTTACTAAAGAGTTATCTTCAAATTTTAAAATGCAATAATGACATTTGAAATCTTAATTTCTGAAAATAAAATAGTTTTAAATATTGTAAAGCTATTATGTGCTTTATAATAGGTATTTTTAAGTCAATAATACTTTTTTGAATTCATTGATGTTTGATACAAAGGTATGATGACGACGTTGGAATTTATCACGAATATATTGTTAGATTTGAAAAATTTCCTGCCGGACAACATTTTTTATTTTTAATTCATCTTCAGAATATTTTTGAACAAAAATATACTTTGGATTTGTGCATCACGATAAAGCTTTATATAATTGGCCATGGGAAAATAAAGGTTTTTTTAAAATATAATCCTAAGGAATCAAAACTTTAGCCCTGTAATTTATTTATTGTCATAGAAAAGGCTAAAATCAATGGAAATGGTTTTCTATGTAAAATAATCTTTTTTATCTCGATTATATTGTTAGATTTAAAAAATTTCCTGCCAGATAATATTTTTTATTTTCCATTCATTTTAAGAATCAATTTAAATGAAAATATTTTTTGGATTTATGCATCGGGATCAAGTTATATATAATTGGCCGTGGGGAAATAAAGGTTTTTTAAAATATAATCCTACAGAATCGAAACTTTGGCCCTGTGATTTATTTATTGTCATAGAAAAAGCCAAAATCAATAGAAATGGTTTTCTATGTAAAATAAATGGTAAACAAGAATGATTCCCAGTATTTAGAGTGATTCTTGGTAGAAATACTATTTGTCCTTTGTTTTCACCTTTAATAATTAGAGCTTTAATATTATACGTAAATTATCTTGTTATGCGGAAACGATTTCTGTTGTGTAATCCGTCTGTTATACTCAAATTTCTTGTCAACAATACTGGTGAATTAATTTTTAATTTGAGCCAATGAGGTGGTAAGCCTGCATGAATTGCATTTAAAACTTTTACTTGAAAATTCAACTGTACGTTTTCATCAGATTCATCTGTTCCTTTTGCTGTTGCATAATCAGTATGACGTGGCAGTTCCTTCCATACTGTTTAGTATTTTATTGTTCAATAATTGAATGTATTCGTTATGTAATGTTAAAATAACTCAGTGTGTGAAAAAAATATTTTGTTAATCAAAAATTTTACTGCAAATGTCGTTCGTTTTCCATTTATATGGTATAGTAAACGAATTAATTTTACCTTTTCCTATATCTAACAAAAACGAAGAAAATTTTTTATCCAGTGAACTTTGATTTTCTTAAATTTAAAAATATTAAAACGTTTCCACAAACAAGAGTATTTAATTGTTTTTTCTATAATAGCTGATCTAAAGCAAATTTTTAAAACCGGTAAAATTTGTCTGAAATTTTAGCTTAATAACATACTTTTTCCTCCAAAAGGTAAATTATTATTAATAATTATCACACAAATCTTCACTAATTTTATCTAATATTTCTAAAGCTTTCTTTGGTATCATTGACGCTTCATCCCATATCATAATATGTACTTCCTTTAATTTTTTTTTGTTGGATTCGCGTTCTACGAACGCTGTTTCAATGTTGTTTAAATCTAAAGGTAGTCGAAAAGTTTTGTGACTTATCATACCTCTCGATTATAAAATAAAAGCAATTCCAGTCCAAGCCATAGAAATTATCTTTTTTTTCTGAGAAGTACAGTAATAAACTATGGTTTTATACAAAAACGTTTTATCAGAACCTCCTGGACCATCTATAAAGATTATTTGTTTAGAGTTTAGACAAATTGTTTGAAAAATATATTTTTAATCGTTATTCAATAGATTATATAGAAAATTAAACATTTTTCTACTGAATGTAATCAATTTTTTGGCATTTTGCTTGTACTGGTTATTTATCAATAACCGTTATGATTGTTTCAGGTTCTGGTAAGCTAAGATCTGTGTAAGATTTTTCTTCGAAAGAAAAAATATTATTCAATTCCAAGAGAGCTAAGTTAACCTTGTTTTCAGAAAAGTCTTCGGTAAAATTTTTTTAATTGTATCCCATATATCGTTACCTTGGATATTTTTTGACAAATAAAACCACGCAAAAAATTTTCTTAATTGCAAAGGTAACATAATTTTTCAGGCTTTATCAAAAATTTAACAAATTTGGGAGTTGTGTTCTATTAATCCCATGTTAATTGCTGTATCATTGTAGTTGGTCACGTGCAAGTGACGCGTGTCGGAGGCGAACTTGTCGTGCGAGAGAGACTGATAACGAACACGCTAATAAATGCGTTAGAGGGAGCAGAGGGAGCCCACTACTATAAAGTCATTTTCAATATCTACAAACTCAATAGTGAGTGTAGCCCTCCCTCTTCTCCTTCTACTTTCTGGTGCTCGGGCGCATTCGAGACGCCGAGCGCTTTTCACTTCCGAGCGGAGAGTCGAAGCGAGCGGAGACTGTACCTGCGCTGAGCACAACGGCTTTCTCCTCGGAGTCAACGGTTTGGTTTTTTCTTCGTCTCGACCACCAACGAGACGCCGTGTTGGGCTTCTTCCGTCAAACTACATTATTACGGTTTAGCTGCCAAAAGGGCTATTTCTCAACACCTTTCGTCAACACTTCTCGCTCTCTCGCACGACGTCGCATTTGGTAAGCCGTCGTTGTAATTTTCTTCACGAATCAAGTTCAATTTAATTATCGCGAGTTATACATTGTCATCGATCCGCGCATTTCTTCGCAAGTGATAACTTTGAACTACCCTTGTAAATATTTAGTTTTGGTTGACTCTTTGAATAAATCTTTATTGTTCAATACAAATTCAATTGTTGCATTGTTGTTTATTTAATCAAGGTCAACGGGCTCTGGAAACTAGCCCTGTGAAAATTTATGATTTACGGCTCAATATAATTGCTGCACGAGTAACTCCATTTACGCTCGGTAACGAGATCAACGTGAGCTGGTGACCTCGTCGCAGCACTTACAATTTTACAGCTTCCACTGCGCACAAAGGCTACCATGCCCTGGCATCAACAGGGCATCGAGGCATCAGTAGTTATTATAGAAAATTTCTCTAAGATTTTGCAAACCTTCAAACGATGTTGCACCTTAAACACGATTTAAAATTATTTTTAAAAAAACATTCCTGATCTTTTGGAGATACAATATTCAGTCTTCCTATAGCAACATTTTTTTTATTATTTTTACGTTTTTTCCATTATTTAGGTTGATTATCAAAAATGTAAAATTGTGGAACGTTAACGTATTTAATAGTTTTTGAAAATTCATCTTTCTTATTCAAATCAAACCAAACAGTATGTGTTATCTTCCAGTTTAAAACTGCTTGGTCAATATCGTTTTTTTCAAAAATTATTTTTTGTTGATTTCCAGTATAAACTTCTAATTGTATTACAGTATGACACCTGTTCGTAAGTGGAAACTATTGTATTTGCCATGCTGCTTTCATTGGAAAATATCTACCATCAACAAATTGTATAATATCATAAAAAATTTCATTATATCTATCATTATTATTTGAATAAATTTTTTTCATTTTTACGTATGCTATATCGCTGCCTTTATGTATATAATCATAAATATACTTTATGCTGTTCATTGAAGCACAGTATTTAACATTTTTGTGACTTTAACATTTTTTTTACCAAGTATATGTTGTATGGAACTACCATAGAATTGTCAACTGAAATTTTCCTATTTTTTTAATTAAGCAGTTTTAAATTAAGAAAAATATTTTATCTGAACAATTATTTCGTCTTTTATTAGGTGGATAACCATTAACCACAAATGTAGTATCATTATTAAAAGGTTTTGGAAAGTCTTTTTTACAAATATCTGAATTTTTTTTAAAACAAGGACTTTTTGCAGTGTGAGGACCATGTAGCATATGTTTAATCACAAGTTTTTTTCAAAATTTTGTCATACGTTGGTATTTTAGCAGAAATGTATTGATATACATATACAATTTGTTGTTTGGATAAAGCGTTACTATCATGTGCGCATGTGGCAAACCTCTTTTTTGAAATTCTATTGTATAAATATGTGCAATCGTGTTACCCAAATTTTTTTTATAATTATGTCGTTAAAATAAATTGTAATTTGGAATAAAGTAATAATTATGTCAGTGATGTTTCGTATATCGTTTAGAGTTGTTCCTTTCGGAAAATTTTGTAAAACAATCTTTACCTCTTTCTATTTTAGGTTACAAGTAACTGTTATAAGTAAATCTGGTTTGCCACATTTTCGCATTATAGCCATTGCATCTTGATAATGTTGTTGCATATATCGAAGACCACTAACGAAAGATGTTGGTAAAATAAAAAGATTTCCTATTTTCCGTTTATCTTCAAAACGTTTTGGAATATTTGATGCACTGTTATAAATATGATCCAATAGTCCTTGGTAACACTCTACTAGTAACTGCGTTTTGTTATTTCTAAAAAATTCATGCGATTATTTTCTATCATAATGTATGCGTGTAAAAAAAATTGTTGAGTTAATCTTCCCGCGAATAATAAAGGACTAAAATTGTTATCATTTATTCCGTAAGATAATTTGTACAAGTAATATTGTAGAATTGTTCATCTTTTACCATCAATATCAAGAGGTTTTTTGTTCATACCAATGCTCCAGCCTAAATCCCCTGACGGAAATGATTTAGGAAATACCATAGGATCAACATGTTGCGATAATTTGTCTAGATTTGTGTGTGTTGTTATATCATTAGGTAAATCAATCGGATAAATACATAGGTCAAATGGTTCTGGAATACCAGATTTTTATACGACGATTGCTCTACATTTAGAAGGGACTGCTTTATTGTAACGGTGTTGTCATTTATTGGTCTTTCTGATAGAGCATAATTCATAATTCGGAAAATTGTTTATGTTAGAAAGTTGATGTAAATGTTTGTAATTTTTGGCATAAGTGTTTTCGCTGAAAATTTCAGTCAAAGTTTCTAGATGTTTTCAATCAAATTCGAATTTTTGTCTTATCTTTTTTTTATAGCAGTGAACATTATTATCGTAAATATAGTAATACATTATCGTAAATGTAAATTTGGCTATAAGTCGCTTCTTTATTATTAAATTTAAGCGTGTTTGGTGTAATGTGGAAAACTTGTTCTCGTGTTTTTCTAATTATATATAGCCTTTTTCCTTTCATTAAAAACGATTGCAACAAAGGTAGCGAAACAAAAACTGTTAAGAGTATAGTATCATATGTCTAAAATTAAAGTCGTGTAGTAATAACTGTTTTAATTTTTCGTTATGTTTATTTAATTGTGGTATAATTATTTTTCTATTTTGACAACAATTAAATTTATATCTTACTTCTTTCTAAATCATAGCAAAGCAATGAGGGCATATTATTGTCATTTCTGCAAAGAAACACATTTTAATTTTTGCATTCTTAATTGTGTTATGATTAAAACCGATATCATAAATATTTTTTTAAAATTTTTATATTTGTAATCCATCGTTCGTATTTTTGTTTAAATTTTTCCTTTTTAGAGTGTATTTTCCGTTCAACTTTTTTATTATTAATTTTTTTGATACTCTCATTTTTTTTTATCGATAATATCATAATGGTCAAACGTCTGATTTTCAGAATATGATAAAATTAATTGAAACTTACTAATCTCATCACTAAAATCAGAAAAAGTATTAGTTTTTTCATCATAAATTCTTGTAAAACAATTAAATAAGCCTGAAAAACTTTCGATTTTTATTTCATTACCTAAGAAATTAGATGTTGACATTACATTGTGATACATAGTACGATTGCAAATATTAACGTAATAGTTATTATGTTTTTCTGAACTCTCCATAAGTTTTCCAATTATTAACACAGTTTTCTACAACTATTTTTCAGATATACATGTGCAAATTTTGATTATAACACAAAGAGAATGAAAAACGAAGAAATAAACTATTATATCTTAATTTGTGTAAACTTTAATAGTATTATTTATTTTATTGAGCCGTTTCTGAATGGGGTAATTTTTTGTTATATTTTCACTTAAATTATGACGTATTGTATTAACATTGTTGTTTGTTGATTTTATTTTTTACTGTTGTAACTTTGATTTAGGTTATATGTACTATAACTATTGTATTTCACTTCTACATGCGGCAAAAATTGTGTGATTGTTTTATTTTTATCGTCTTGCATACTATTTTTGAATTTTAAAATCTTGCAATGCCCTAAATCTAAAGGTCCTGTGAATTATAATAAAATAATAGAAGAACTGGTTCTTGAATTAAAATTAAACCAAATTTCTTAAGTAACATCATAAACCAAAACGTATGGATCATAAATGTCGAAAAAACAATGAATTTTAATTTCATTTCCATGTATACAAGATTTTGACATTAAAATTTAATAATCCAAACTATTTGTAACATCAAGATAATATTGCTTCCTATACTGAAAGGCTGGTATCACTGTCCGAGTTATTTATAATATTTTTAACTATAGATTTTCTTTCTATCAGGTGTTCATTTTGATTATCATACAAAAAAAGGAAAGCATCTAAACAAACAATTTCCATCTCCTATAATATTTTAGACATTAATATCCACTTTTGATAATTGTAAAAACCATGCCAATTATAAGTGACAATTATAAAAAAAAAATGTGTTATATTACAAGAATTTCAATACATTTTATTTTTTAAACTCAAAGGTAAACTAAAAAAATGAAAAACGTAACTAATATTTAAAAACTTGGGGGTTGGTGCGCAAGGGGGGCGAAGCCCCATGTAAATATGTTTATGAGTAGTGACTTATGCGGACAATCACGTGTATGTAAGAGTTATTATGAGGAAAAAAGTCGAATTATGTGGACGTCCACATAATTTTACTATGTTATTAATAAATATGTTAGAAGCACGTAAAGTCCGCATAAGTCACTATTAATAAACATATATATAGGCTGCTAACTCCAAATAAAAGTGGCAAAGTTTCTATAGAAAGGGAGATGTACCCTTAACTTTATTTTTTGTGAGCTTTAGTATTCCTTCTCGTGGCTCTCTTTTTGGAATGAGCAGTCTGTCCTGTATGTGTCAATAGATATTTTTAAAATTTATAAATCGAGCACTCCTCGTTTTTTTTAAATTGTAGCTTACGTGCCGTCCGTGGGTTAGAGTATGTTCAAATATGTTGAACATCTATAATGTCTTAGGATAAGAATATTTTTATAAAGATGTTATTCTACTTTGTTTATTTTTCATTTTTTTTTTTTTAGTTTTTCTTGTAGTTGCAATTTTTGTATTTTAAAACTGGACAAACATTGTGTTGTTTAGTTAATAGTGCTGCTGTCTCCACTCCCTAATTGTAGTTAAATTATAGTGATACAAATAAGCATACGAAAATAACAAAATTACTTGTATAATTATTGATCAATGCAGGCTGTGAATGCGTTTACATTTTCGGCAAAAAGAAAAAATTAAGAGGAGGTGATTCCAGCGCCCTCTTAATTGAGTAATTTACTGCTGGTAGCGTTTTTACTTAACAAACGTATTTATTTACCGACAAAACTCTTCATTGAAATAAATATCGTTAGTAAGTGAAACTGTAACAAAAATTTTTGTTATAGTCAAATAAAATTATATGTTAAAATATAAAACCATTTGTCACACATTATATATAAGGCTGTACAAACTAATTCACAACATTATTATACATACTAATTGTATTACATAATGTAATAAAAAATTTCATTGAAATTGGGGGAAGTATGGAGGGGAGATGCGGTGAAGCGGGGGAGGTGGAGGGGGGAGCGGCGGGAAGCTAGCGTAAATTTAGGATTACTCGACACATGCAAATAAATGAAAGAAAAACTACCTTATTTGGGGGGGAGCTGGTGGAGAGTGTGGGGAGGTGGGGAGGATCGGGAGAAAGCAAAACCTCACTCTTAACTCTTACAACTATATAATACAGGAAGATATATATGTATGTAGTGCTTCAAAACTGTACATAGGAACGAGCAGTCTGTATTTCTTACGATAATATGGTGTGTAGTACATGAGAATGAAATTTCGTAATGTGGATTGCGTATGTATCATCATTTATTCTTACTCTACATCTAACATCGTTACCATTTAAAGTTAAAGTACGTTTATGGTTTGAATCTCAGTCTGTATAGTTTTTCAAGTCTGCTTACTTGAAGTTTTAATTTGATTATTGCAGTTTTATATGGTATCAGCAGTAAAAGAAGAAAAATTACCTTACTTAGCGGGAAGCTAGTTACCGCCTTAAAATTATGCAACTATTTGAGAACACACAATACAAAGTCATACCAAATGAAATTACTTTACTTTTGAGAAAGTCAGATAGAGCGGGGTAAACAGATGTTAATGGGTTAAATTTTACTAATTAGAGAATGAAAAAATACCTAATTTAAGGGTGAGCAGGGGGCACCTAATTGTTGCCTTAAAAGTATACAACAATATAATAGACAAAGATATGTATGTGTTGCATTATTATACTATTTTTTATCCTAATTTACTTTAAGGTAGTAAGGGAATTTATCTGTTCAAAAGAGGTAGATGTGGGTGGCAAAGGTTGGCTAAATAAAATTATTGATAAAGTTAAATTAAGCTACATAAGACAATTATGCTAGAGGCGACAGTAGAAAGAGAAAGGCGGCTGAGAGCAGATGGAAGCGCTTACCTACCATTAAAATCTTGAAAACTATGTCAAATAGGAAAATATATGTACAAGTGGGTCTTCGCCTCACTGCGTGTATCAAGAGCCAATTTTAATCAACTGTGATATCAACGCAATGCGCGAACATCAAAAGCTAAATATATATATATATATATATATATATATATATATATACGTATTCATTAAAATAAAGTAACCATGTGAATGTACAGGTAAATAATATTAACTTGCACATGAATTTAATAACAAATGGTAAGTTAACTATATAAATTTTAATGATAAACTTGTTTCATTCATTACAAAATATAATTTTAACAATAGCATTTGAACATATCTTGTCAAGTAGTAGCTATTTTTGATTCATCTGTGTAAACAATTTTCATATGACATGATCATAAAAAAATGATATTTTATTGTGAAATATTTTTTCTTATGGACAATAATACGTTTCTTTATTCAGATGCAAAACTAAAGATCAGATATGTATGTGCAAATTTAATATGAATATAATTTTGATGTAGAAAATGATGTTTGGGAAGAAATTTTCAATTGGTAGGAGATGCACATTAAAAAAAAAAAAAAATATGAATTAAAAGCAATCGTGATGATTGTAAAATTATTTTACATGAATCGAACAAAACGTCCAACGACAGTTGGTAAATAATTAAAAACAGCGTCCAATGGTGGTACTGTTATATTTTTGTATTTATTTAAAAACAAAAACGTTTGAGCCCTTCAGATAAAGTCCCAGCCCTCATCAGGTACAAAAAGCTATGAGTAATAAAAAATATTCTTTACAATACAAATTTTGATAATATACAGTAAACGCAAATTAAGTTGAGTGTATAACATATCTCTGACTCTTACGAAAGGGATGTAAAATCGTAATGTAGTTAGAGTTTCAAGTTTAACTGCATTATACTTTGCACATACACAAATGATATAGTACACTTACGCAACACAATCAAATAGTAATCGCAAGCAGTTTCTTATGAGAAACATAAAAACAGAACATATGTTTCTAATATTATAAATAAAAGAGGCCCCCAAATCATGCACATCAAGTTAGTCCTCTTTCCTAATTGACTTATTAAGAAACTAATAACAATTTTTCTATTTCTTTGTATCTTATTGCCTATTGATAGTATTATTGAAGTAATGTATGTTCAACATTTTGGAAAAAAGCGTTTTTTGCAATTTTGTTCTGTGTCTAAAATTTTTATCTTATCGAAATTGAAGTTGTGTACAAATTTAATTCTATTTTGTGATAGTACAGATCTATTCTTTTTGATTTTTATGTCTCTTGTGTTCTGCTATTCTTAATTTTAGAGCTCTTGATGTTTGACCAACATAACAGCAGTTGCAATTTGTGAATGGTACGTGGTAAACGACGTTTTTTTAATGAATGGATTAGTTACATCCTTTCCAAGAGAAAAAATGAAATCTAACTTATTATTTAAACTGCATACTAGACAAATGTTAAACTTTTTACAATAATATTTAATATGACTGTGCAAGTAGGGATTATGCGGTAATAATAAGATTAGTTTGTAATTATCATCATTTCTACTTCAATTGTCAATCGTATTTATGTTTTATAAGGTATTTATTCTTTTATTTTCAAATTTATTAATCAATTCTTGAGGATAGTGGTTAGCTAGTAAAAATATTTTAATCAATTTTGAAAAATTATCATGGAATTGAGTGTCTGCTAACTTAATGGAAAAGTCTACTAGTGTATGAATAACCTTTTTATGTTGTATTAGATGGTGGAAAAAAAAATTCAAGTATCAACCGGAGTGAGAGGGTTTTTTGTATCAATTAGTTAGTACTGTATTATTTTGTTGAATGATGATTTCCAAATGACAGAAAAAATTTTTTCCAATTAAACAACAGGTATTATAAACAAGTTTTTGGCTCTCCAATGGGCAGTTTTCGTAGTCTGGTACGGTGTGATTTTGTTATGCGTTTACTTGAAATTTCATGCTTGAAAAAGTTATGTCTTGATATTCCACTGTATGTACGCTATGTGGATGATATCCTAACATGTGAAACCTCTAAATACATTAACTATACTAAAAACATTTTTAATAGCTATTGTCCGGAATTACAATTCACTGCTAAGATATGTAATAACAACATTAGTTTCTTGGATTTGGAAATCATCATGCAACAACATAATACAGTACTAGTAGATTGATACCAAAAACCCACCCACTGCGGTTGATACTTGAATTTTCTCTCTCACCATCTAATACAACATAAAATAGTTATTATTCACACACTAGTAAGCTTTTTCATTAAATTAGCAGACACTTAATTCCATGATGATAATTAAAAATTGATCAATAAATTCTCACTAGCTAACAACTATCCTCAAAAATTGATTGATAAATTTGTGTACAAAAAAATGAATACCTTACAACACTTGAATATCATTGACAATAGCAATAGAAAATCAAAAACGGCTGAAACCTTGTTCTTTTTTATTAAATAAATACAATAATATGACAGTACCACCATTAGTCGTTGTTTTCAATTCTTGTATATTACGGGATATTTCAATATTTCATGATGTTACAATTTTTTTAAAAATCATTGAAGATCTTTATCTATGAATTAAGAAACAATAAATAAGAAGCAAATTTTAAGATTTTGTACTGAAATCTAATAAAAATTAATTCAATGAAAACTTGTCGAATAAAATTGTATTTGTTTCTAGTGATGACTTTTATGCATTGAGTATTTAATTTTTTGTAGGTATACGAGGTGTGATCAAAAAGTAAGGTGACTTTTTGAATTGCATGCGCTCTTTACACTCTAAGTTAAAATTTTTTTCTTTATTATGTTGGTACACTAGTCACGATCATATCTTCATAGTTTTTACTATATAGCATTTGTTGTTTTTATGTGAGAGACTTAAAGGTTAGACTCGTGTTTGCGTACTCCTATATCTCGTATTGCGTAACTATAAGTTATTCCAAGAGGGCCGAGAAAATGTTAATGATGAACCTCGCTCTCGGCGACCTAGCACGTCAAACACCGACGAAAATGTTCAGAAAGTGAAAGAAATGGTGCTAAAAGATCGTCGAATCACGATTAGAGAAGTAGCTGATGATCTTGACATATCGTTTGGCACATGCCAATCAATTTTGACGGATGTTTTTGGTATGCGACGTGTATCCACGAACACCATGATAATGCACCTGCGCACAAGTCGTTATTAGCTAGTAGTTTTTTGGCCAAAAACAGTACTTCCATCATGCCTCAGCCACCATATTCACCAGACTTGGCCCCCAGCAACTTTTTCCTCTTCCTAAAATTGAAAAAGCCCATGAAAGGACGAAGATTTGCCACGATTGAGGAGATTAAGGCTACATCGCTGGAGGAGCTCAAAGCAATACCCAAAATAGTATTTCAGAAGTGTTTTGACGACTGGAAAAAGCGTTGGCACAAGTGCATTGTATCTGAGGGGGATTATTTTGAAGGGGATAACATAGTTTTAGATGAATAAATAAATATTTTTTTATAAAAATGAAAAGTCACCTTACTTTTTGATCACACCTCGTACATAAAAATGTTGAAATTAGAGACAGTAACGTTTAAAAAAGTATATATATATATATATATATATATATGTCATTGTGTTGATACAGTCACAATCCATGTTTTTAATTTTTCACTCTCGTAGGATACTTAATAACACCAATTAAAATGTATTACTGTATGTTAGCGTAACGTTTCTGTGCAAGACGTTAAATGACGTACTCTCATATTCCAAGCAATTTATACCGTAAATAAATTGTATTTTTATAAAGCGGATGGTGCGAGACGGCGAGGAAGGCTCTATAAAAAAAGTGGCGAAATGTGATAAGAGGGTGAAGAATAAATAAAAAAATGTCCAAAGTTTCAAAATAAAGAAAAAAAACATGCATAAAATATTCAATATCTTTATAAAGTTATATACAGAGGATAAGGAAAGGCTTGTTAATGATTCTTCTTACGACTTTATATGCGTAGAAAGATATAAGTACATTACATTCTCCTTAAATTAAGCCACTCCCTCTTCAGTCCAAGATTGAAGTAAATTTTTTTGGACCTACCGATAAAAAAAAAACAGGTTTTTCCTACCTTACGGATGCATGACTATTTAAAAAATTCAGTGAAAATCTTTTTCTTATGTGTTTGTTAATGTTAATTACGAATTCTCCCTTGTAATCTACGGAAAACACAACGTGCCTTTCTTAACCTCGAAAATCCCATTAAAAAGGTAAATTGTTGGGTTTTACAATAGTATTCTCAATAGTTCAATGTAAAAGTAACCCTTACTGTCAAATCAAACCTCAAAAAATCTATTAAAATATAATATTTCATGTCAAACTATCGACCGCGTAGTAATTAACGAAATGGAAAAGCTTTTTGTACTTTTTTTTATTGATTAAATGCAAACTGATCTTTTTTAAACTTACGACGACTTTTCGCTTCACCTAACCTCAAATGACCTCTATAAGAAGCAGTTGCATTTGATTACTGTTTAAACTTATATGAATATGATGAAAAAACTTACGTGCAAGTCAGTTTAATTTCTAGTCTTACCTTATTTTTGACTCTACATCATGTATGCCTTAACCTCTAACCTTTACAAAAAAAGTTTTTCATTCATAATTGTGTTCAGAAAAACTCAAAATTGTCATGAATAAATTTTCGTGTGTATCGTTATCAACGCTGTATACAGTTAATCTGCTTCTCAATTAGAAATACTTTGTTTTCATAACCTTGATAAACCTTTTTAATGGGAGTTTATGTTCCTAAGTTGGTTCCGTTTAACATAAAATGTAAGAAAGCTATATTTTTTAAGGCAGAAAATTAATTAAAGCCTACTTTTTACATCTCCAAGATTGGTTCATATTATTTCAATGGTTATTTCCAATTACAGTGTTATGTATTGTTTCCAATTTTCGAAAACTTTTTAGAGAAACAGTTCTTTGCTCATCACTTTGATTATTGAAGAATCACTTTAATTATTGGGAAATCATGTAAAGGTAACTTATTTTTATTTTTTCGAGTGCCTGATACAAGTTCTATTGATTTTTTATCTTTACTTCTAGGTTTTTTTATGAAGAGTATGTATATTGTATGATTATTGTCGGTAAATAGAAAGGTACGCACATAAACACTCGCATCCTTAAGGACTTAAGACTTTATGGCCATCATGTAATTGAAGAATGTTAGAGTATCTGTTCAGATGACTAGAGGACTGGGTTGTTTATAAAGTTAAGAAATTTTTCAAGTACTATTTTTCAAGAAAATTTTCAAGTACATTACGTCACTAGGGCACGAAGTACAAACATGAGCACCCGAAGGGCGCGCTTGTTATAGGTTGGTGCCCGAGTCGCGTATAATGTTTTTCTTACCAAGGGCGCAAAGTGCCATTCTGTGCTCGTGGGCACACGTTGCGCCTAGTAAATCACTTTGGGCACGGAGGGCGCAAAAAACTTCTGCCCGTGGGCCCAAAGTGATTACAAGGGCGCAAATTATGACCCGAGGGCACAAAGCGGCAGTTGCACTTTGGGTCAATGGTAAGAAAAAAAAAATAAACATTGTTATTTTCATGCTTGAACTTTTATTTATTGTTTATATAGCTTTTGTCTATACATTGCTCAATATGATGAAGTAAAAACCTTATAGTATTTTACAATGGTAGTTTTCCTACGAGTTTGAAAAGTCTCTGTTTGCGAACCAAGAGGTTTGCGGCCCGAGCCGAAGGCGAGGGACGTAACGAGGTTCGTAAAGGAGACTTTTCGAACGAGTTCCGGAAAACTGCTTTTTTGCCCGAGGAAGTACCAGCCTCCCAAAACTACCCGAGGGTGGAACAATAATTTTTCCTACCTCGGGCGTTTTTGAGAGGCTGGTGTGCCCTCGGTAGAAAAAATAGCATTCGCCACATAAGCGCCATCGCTCCATGGCTACCTTACGTCGCTCGGGCCCTGCTTCGCAGATCCCTTGGGCCGCAAAATAGCCCCGGAGACGATGGCACTTATCCGACGAAAACTACTATTATTTTACCAACAGCCATGTACCAAAATTGATGCCACACTAGCAACGTCAACGTTAATTACGCATTTTTTTTTCTATTTTTATCAATGCTTATATAAGAAAAATCAACTCTTGTTATCAGCATCTCTTTATTGTAACTTACCTTTTTCTTTCATATTAATGTTTATCATTATATTTTTGCATCATACATATTTTTTGATTTTAAATCAGAATTAATTATAGAAGAGTATTTTATAAGTACATATGTGCTCAGTTGATTGCGATAATGACTTATGCGTCCTGAAATTCGTATAAGTTGGTTGCTTTATATGCACATGCAATTATATTATAACAAATGTAGCACTATTTTCCCATGAGACTTGTATTTATTAGTATACGGATATTACATAAGAAAATTTTTTTTACATTATCTACACAGGATCACCAAAAAAAATGTTTTCGTCAATTGTATGTTCTTTTGAACTGCTGACATAAATTGAATTGGATTGCTGAGAGTAGCTCTATCTGATAATTTTTTTTTTCGTCAAAAATTAGTTTTACATTTGTATCAATCTTTATTACTAGCGTGGTGTCAATTCCGGTATATGGTTGTTGGTAAAATCAAATTATTATGTCAATTAACACAAGTTCCTAACACTATAATATAATGCTATCCTAATTCAAAAATTAAACAACAATTAAGAATTGAAGCATTAAAATATTTTGTTTTTGAAAAAAAATTAATCAGACTGTTTTTGAAGAGAAAGCCAAGGAAGTCATTCGTAATTTAATTGTATATTACTCACTAGTACTGCATCTTTTAAGCTGACTGGTTGTAAGGGAGATAAATAATCGACTTTTTTTATCATAAAAAGCTAATTTTTCTAGATCACGAATTAAAATTAGTAGTATAAAGAATTTAAGATAAGCAAATGAAAAATATAATACTAGTTCATGTATCTATTAATTTTTTGGTCTTGTGTTATTTTCTGAGTCACTATTTTAATGTGCTTTAACAATATGTGATTGATATTGAACTAATCATTTACTAATCAATTCTATATAGTATTACTTGATAGTTCTTGCAAACATTTCATTATCGAAATGAAAATAATCACAATCTACAGTAGTCATCTGTACAGATGTTGTGACCCCTTTTGATAGGATAATTGGCACGAAGGAAAGTCCTTAAGAATATTGTTAAACGAGTTGAGGAGAAAGTTTCCAAGTTTAAATAAAAAGTCAAGAATTTATCACAAACGCAGAAAATATTCTAATACTGTAGAGAATTTCAATGATTGAAATTCATTAGATAATAGTACTAAAAACATTTAAGAATCTAATTTTAATGTTAGATAATCTATTTCTGACAATAATTATCAACGTCCTAATAACTTTATACATAAGGCTCAATCATAAAAAGAAATATAAGTTAAAGAGATGCTAAGTGATATAAAGAAAAAATTTGTAAGTTCGCCTGATGGCAATCAAAACAAAGTTTGATTTTTTACTGTTGCATCAGCGTTCTAAAGTAAATACAAAATAGCTGCTGAATCTCAATGTAGCAGATACCTGGAATAGAAGGCAAAAGACTTTCAGTCTATAAATGGTGTTTTGAGCTCTTGTGCAACGAAAGTTGGAAAAAAATCACCACATGAAACTGTATTTTTGGTCGTTAATTTTCACAAAAACGATAGCTACAATAGAGTTATGCTTGGTATGAAGTATGTAGTATCTATTAAAGAAGATTATGATGGTGCATTAGCGCAATAGCGTCTTTTACTCTAAGACCGGAAAGATTTATATTTAAAATATAAAATTGGAAACATAAAAATACCCAGTTGGTTTCATTACATTCACTCAAGCCAAGACTCAAAAATTGTATACTAGCCGCAGCGAGTGATATGCATTGTGCAATCCATATGTTCGATCCATTAAAATTGAAATAATGTTAGATGCCATATTCGTATTGAAAAATTGACAAAAAATTTCGATAAACCCATATCAAACTATAAGGGTCACTCAGAACAAACAGTTTATCATAAAAATAGAGTTTCCTGACACTTTAAAGAATCTGCAAAGTGCTCTGATATTAACGATATGCTTCAAACCGTATCGCAACGTTTTGAAAGATGGAATATTGTTCACATTTAATTCAGCTACTTGCTAACTGTAGTTCTCCCAGCTAAAGAATTCCTTAACAAGCTGCGCAAAAAGATATTATTATTGAAATAATATGAGTACTCCGTTCAACAGCAAAAACTATACCTCGAAGATGAGAAAAAAAATTTGTGTTATGAGGTTTTAATTTACATGTATTACTCTAAAAATTATAAACACGTCATTTAAGATGCTGCTCAAGCGTTCCACTTAAACAACGACTAATATGTCCTGTCTTAACTATTTTTTATTATCTTAAACCAGACACTGATGTGAAACATAGGAGTTATATCTTTATCAGTCAATGCTAAGTACGATACTGCAGCTATATACACAGTTTAAGGAAGTTCCCTCCCAAAATGAAAATTATCAGATTTTGATGAAACTTTACAAATATATTATTTAATATCGTACAAAACTACTAGTAAAGTTTCTGACCGGTTCATAACCTGTGAGCTAAGATATGAACATATCTTTCAACACTTGCTTTTACAGGAATTCATGAAATCGTACTAAACCTCGTACTGTCCAATTTTTTTACGGCACTTCTAAAGATCAGATTTTAGAATAATTGAAACATGTTTTTCATTAATTGCTCAAGAAAGTTTGTGTAGATTTTTTAGAGCGGTTCAGAACTTTACAAATGATTATTTATTGATACTGTAAAATATTTGATGCGATAGCAGTTGATATTTTTCTCACTGACGAACATGTGGCAACGTTGCGTTAGGTTGAAATATCTGAGGCCATGATACGTCACAATAATGAATAAGAACAGGACATAAATACGTTAAGCACGATATTTGAAAATTGAAAACGAGAAACAACACTGCTTTGGAGGGCGTATAGGAAATATTTATATAAATTAGTTTCCATACTGATTGAAATACGCCCACGTATACATACAGGAAACAATTCGCATAATAAATCGCGACGTTTGATTTGTTTACCTATACGACAGCTGATACTCACCCCAATTGCTTGTCTGCTTCACAAGCACAATGTTGCCACACTTCTTACACATAAAAAGTTTGATGTTCTCTGTCTTTTTCTAAGATCGGTCTTTCTCTCTCTCTTGCCGTTCAAAAAATATTCCATCTATTAAAAAACTTTTCTATGTAACAGATGGGACAAAACAACATTTTAATAATCGATTTTCGTTATCTTATTTGATATTGATGAAGCAGACTTTGGAGTTACAGGGAATGGTACTTAAAGGTTGCAAAGTACAATGGTTCAAAACTGATTAAATCACACACATAAGTAAAAAAAAATTTATTTATATATCTGACTACTTGATATATAATCTAACATATTGAGAATGCGAAAAAAAATGTTTGCCCTACAAAAATACAAATACATCTCTATTACGTACAAAGATTAATTTAAAAAAATAGTTGTTTTTTATTGCATGTAATTTTACTTATTTTATTGAATGCTTAAGCTGGCAGTAAAATAAGCTTACATGCATGAGACTTCGCATCAGTTATTAAATGTTTCTATGCACGTTCCTAGAACCTTTTCAAGTCACTAATTTATCTTTGTAGTTTGTACATACATATTTTAAATTTTTACGCATGACTTTTTTTTTTTTTTTTTTTTTTACTGTTTGATTTCTTCTTAAACATCAAGCGCTTTAAGGGTTTACGCTGGATCGCGACTAAACTTATTTTAAATTCAAGTGTGATGTATATACTTAAGCTCTTTTATCTACTCTAGAGATGAAAAACGTTTTATAGCAAAATTTTTACAAAATATATTTTAGGAAATTAAATGCTAGCAGAGTTGCGTTTCTATTATTTCAATTAGGACCGAAAATCTTACGTGGTACCACAGCCCGTGACAAAAATTGGAATCCTGGGAAAAAGCTAATGTCATCAAATCCACATAGTTCACAGATATATTTGAATATCTTGAAATTTAAGCACTTTATAGTATAACATGAAGCGTAAGAGCATTTTTTACATATTAAAAGAAATCTACAGGCTACGTGGATTTGATGCCACTGGCCTCCCCCAGATTTCACTTAATCGACTCCCTAGGAGCTAGTGCATATCGTTTTAACCCGTCCATACGAAAAAGAATTGTCAATGAAACAGTCTAGGTGATTGACGTACGTGTGTTCAACCACGGCTTGGAGAAATGACAGTTCTTAGCTCGACTTTCCACAGGCAGAAGATTGTACTGTATACGTTAAACACATCATGTCAATCGTTGGTGCCACCAACCTCTTACGGTATAAAGCATAAATAAGCTCTTACGGTATAAGCAAGAAATAAGGCATTCTACAAAATCCACCATTTATGGAGAATGGGCTGTATAAATGTATTATCCGTGTGTTTTGTTTAATGACCATTCAGGAGATGATCGGGAGAAAGCCAGGATGAGTTAGAAACGTTCTTAGTGTCAGCAACACTAGTGCTTTCTTGGAAAAAGTTGGGTGGGGTCCGAAATAACGACAGTTCACTTCAATTTTGCAGTAAAACTATGAATGTTCATTTCAACGACGTGTATTCCGACGACAACGATAGCTCAGTGCAGCGACTGTTCATTATTTCGACAGCCAATCACGAAGCAATATAAGAAGAAAGTCAAAGTAAGAGCTATCGTTGTCGTCGGAATACACGTCGCTGAAATGAACATTCATAGTTTTACTGCAAAACTTAAGTGAACTGTCGTTATTTCGGACCCCACCCAAAAAGTTTCCAGATTCTCATACAGAGTGTACTTATCTGATCTTTGTAACAGTAACTCTGTTTTACGCGTAGCCTTTGCTCGAAATGTCGCCTTCTCGATGATTCACCAATAATTTCATTGTATTATGGTTTAAAAGGAAAAAGGTGTTGAATATAGATAGACAGACGAAATTCAGGGTACGAGTCGGAAAGTCATCCTATTCATACAGATTCCAAAAGCAAACAATAGATGCAAGTGCTCTAAAATAAGAGTTAAGTTTGCTATTTATTAAATTACGCTAATTTTTAAATAATACGTAAGAAGTTCACCTTTGGTAGAATAAACAGAGCTAGTATTATTTGTAGCTATTCTATTTACTTGGTATTGTCAGAGCCACTAAAAAAGGACAGTGAGGTATAAGCTACGAGCCTACCACTCTATATTGACCCCTTGCTGGGACTGCTGCTCTTTGTTATTTCTCGCTCACTCATCATCTTGGTTATCCCTCACTTAGTACAGTATTTCTCCTTCTTATAAAGAGTAGGAAACATTCGATTTTAATATTACGTGAACGAAATTTTCTGTTATACAGTATGCGTATTAAAATTTCTGTTTCGATGTCTTATCGATTTATCAGATAACAAAAAACAAATAATATCTAGTAAGAAAATTTACAGGAGAAACAAAAAATTTAATGTCAAAAAAACTTTAAAAGTTTGATTTTTTCTTGACTTTCGAATATTGACTAAAGTACTTAGAATTAAAATAATTTATTACAAATCTGCCAGATAATAATTGTGAATTATAATAGTGAGAAGGATTGTCATATCATAGGTTTGAACTTGGTACACATGATTCCAAAGACAATATCGTATCCTTTGAGCTAAAACGAATTCAATCATAAACAAATTTTAATTCTCGCATAAAGAGGTTTTAAAATATACAATGTTTTAGTAAATTTTACTGTGTTGATTATCTTTAAAAATGCTTTCACAAGTGAAGCTATTAATTTAATAGCTAGGTGTCTAGGTGTCTTCATTTGCTAGAGCCGCTGTCTAAGTGCACTCCAGGAAGTAAAAATGTTTGAACTTAGTTCGGTAAAAGCATAGAACATTCATGGTCATTAATATTATTTATGTTGCCACGTCCGAATTTCTATAAGTAAAGGGCGGAATTCGTGTAATCGTTGTATTTGTTCGTCAGAAATCATCTGTCAGCCCTAAGGCCTTATTTACTTTAACTTACAACATACTTTTTTTTAAATCAATGACTCGGTGTTGTGAAGTTATGTTTCACCGAATGGTATGTGTGCAGTAGTGTTGGTGTGTCATACGTAATCTGGCGTTGACCTTTTGTTTAAATTTATATTTTATGTAATGTAATAGAAGCGTATCTTATTCGTCTTTTTATCTCACGTCCTTCTACAAGTCTTAGTCATACGTTGTCTATTTAAATTTTCTTTGATATCCAATTTATTCATCATAGTTAGAGTTATATGTCTATCAATAAGTATTTAAAGTCTTGGAATGTTTCATATAATTAAGTAATTGGAATGTTTTTAAATTAAGAAAGTAAATTTAATCGACAACCAAGTTGTGTCTTGTCTGATACTTTAATACTATTAGAAAAGCCGGGAGTAGTTCATTTTAAAAATAATATAAATTATAAAATTTCAGATTCGTATTAACAATGTTTATACAATTTATAGTTTTTCTTAACTTAACTAACTTCTATGATCGTTGGTTAGCCGCTGCTTGCGCGCACGAAGTCACAAGATCTTGGAAGGTTGACCGAAACAATGATACTAATTCTACACGAGAGTACTCGTGGCGATGATAATTGATTCACTTTAGGCGAGTTTACAGTGGCCTGGTTTGCTTGAGCTTTTTTCACACAGCTTTGTTACTGAACTAAGTCTTACATTTGCTTGAAATGCATGCTTCTAACACGTATCTTAATCACCAAATTAAGTGTTACATCAACATAACAGACGTAACAGAACTCACTCTCCTACTTTTACAGTTACTTTTAAGCACTAGATGAAAGAGAAAAGGCGATTACTGTTTAGTGCAAGGAGTTTTTATATATTTGCATTTAAGGAGAACACGGTTGGGGCCAACGCCAGGTTGGGGATTCGAACGACCAATCAGAGCTTAATCTATTTACTCTCGATTGACACGATCACAGTCGTGGTGCAATAATTACACAGTAATTGATGGTTAAAACTGCTGATCTCTCAGATATAACATTAAGTACATGTTGCTGTAGAAATTTTGTATGATATTTCTTGTGGACGTACTCAGTAAACTGAATGTTGAAATTGTTGATTATTCACATTTTTGGATGTACCATTGCGAATTGATGTTGTAAGATGAAAGCTTTATGAGATTCTTGGAGATTGCACGCGTAGTTCGAGTTTTGCGACGGTAGCTTATTTCCAAAGAAGTAAGTTATATGTTACATGATTGTAGAAGCAAGTGTACCGCTTGATGTTTGGAGATCGCTGAGGTTTTGCTTCTTATAATTTAAAAATGAAAATCCGTGTTTCCAAGTAATAAATATTAAGTATATGACATAGGATGCCACACACACCCCCTCCCCCTTAGCTGATTGCCCCTTCAGCAATCATAAGAGCAAAAAACAGTCGAACCCGTGACAAGTACTTAAAAAAACGAAAATATTCATAGTGTATATATAAATAAAAAATTTTTTTTCTAGTAATATGTTGTATTAAATTAAAAGAATAGGACATGAAAATTATGTTTACATATGAATCAATACAATTTATAATATGAATTATGATTTCTTGAGGTTTTGTAAGTCTTCTGTGCTAAATTCATTGTAGGGATTTCGTGCTGTAGTAATAGCTGTAGGATGGTTTGAAATTTAAAAATGGCAGCCTAATGGTTACGATTTTTACTTAGTTTGATAGGTATAATGTTCGCACTTTACCGTATCGTGATTTATGAGTAAGGTTATTTAAAGTTGTTGGTGAGCAGTTTTTTTCCTCTCCTCTTTGCTTAAGGTATTACATGGTATGGCAGTGCGCCCATACTGTAACTAGAGTACATGATAAGGTTGATATATATCTGTTATCTGGAGCGAATTGCGACGGATTGGTCTCTGGGCGTATTGATTGAAGTCATTAGAGAGTTGTCGATTACTTTAATTCTTGATTGCAGTTTTAATTGGTAGTGTTATGCAGTAGGCGTGGATGTGCATTTCACGAAGTGTCTTAATGGCGTTGATGTTTTATGCGATATTCCTACGGGATCTGTATTGCTTCATTAAAATGAAGTGAGAGGAGGTACTGCAGTGTTGCTATGACGCTTTTATTATACTGTCGTTAATCCTGCGTAAAATTGTGTTATATTACTATGGGGTTTAATGTTATTGATGTTTTTCATGTTTGAGAAGCTTTTTGCGAACTAGAAGACATTATTTTTATTGTAGGTTTTCGTCACAACTTCACACTGCACTAGTGTTAAGCTAAACATTGTTGAAATCCAGTGGCTAGAAATACATCGTTAAAACGTGAAATCTTTGATTGATGATTTTACACGTACGTGTAATGTGTTCGATGTGTACTAGTTGTATGTAGTACAATAAAATAGTCCAATTTTAATGAGTAGTATACATAAACGTATACATTTTTTTTTTGGGATTAAAAATTTGGATATCATTGATAATAAATCTTGGACATTTCTTAGATTTAACTGTTGTGGAAAGAATTGCAGTTTTGGAAACCAATTTATTGAAATGTAGTTATTTATATTTTAACTACTGAAGTAATTCCCTGACAAAATTGTTATCAAAGTTCTTATAGTTTGATTTTATTGTTGATTTAATTTTTAATTAGTCATATGCTATGAACTTATAAACAATTATAAATTTTTAACGAAGATCACATTGTAGTAATAAATATCAGTTAATTAAATTGGCAAAACTTGTCTGTTGATTCAATGAAATTATATGGAAATAATTCTTTATATAGTAAATTGCAGCATTGATAGAAAGAAAGCTGCATTCCACATACATATATTTCATGCCTAACGTGCTCAAATTGTTGCTAATGTGCAGTTTTGTAAGGTGAGCATAAAAAAAGCTTCCTTTTTCAGTTCTACTCGTGCAGTCTGTTAAACCAGTCAGTTAATAAAATAAAATAAAAAATGTATTGACGAGAAAATACTATTTTAACTAGTAATAAAATTGTATTACTATATTATGTGTAAAAGCTTTATTTATGGAAGTTTTCTCGATTTTTTGTTTTAGTTCGGATTAATAGAGTATGCGAGTATATTTCGTGAGGTTAGTGTCAATGTGAAGTTCAATTAAAATCAGCATATCAGAGGCCGAATGGGTTGGTCTGGTTAAGGGTTGGTAAAAGTAGAATGGTATGTTGATGAATGGGTATAAATTTTTTATTTTATTTTTTTTATAGATAATGGAAACTTTTTGCATGCCAAGATTTTATCGGTGTAATTTGAGGTGGACTTGGGATAGGGTGATGTAAGGCTTGGATTATGTTATTGTATCTGAAGAGGTACTAGTCGTAAAATCACGGAGCGATGTATATGGGTTACAGCGATTATTCAACTACGAGGCAGAGGGTGGTTCACTTAAAAAAGATTTGCTCTTAATAAAGAGTATTTCGCAACCCGAGTTAAAATTTTTATTTTTTTATTATTAATAATGTAATATAAATTTAAGTCGATTATATTAACGACAATAATATTACCAATAGTTGATTTTATATTTTGTTACGTAGGTTCAAAGGACAATGTGGCTAAGCCAAGGTGTATGTCAGCGACGTCTTTCATTACAGTTAATTGAGGTTGGTCAAAATCCTGAGAAGGACGTATACAACCTCAAATTGTTATTCACCTCCGCTGAAATTATTTTTACAACGTCTCCAAAGCTGGGAGTATCGGCGCATAATTTCACTTTTGAATTTTATATAGGAGAATACTTGAAATGGGTATGTGACCCAACTGAAAAACCTAAAAAAAATTGAACAAATAATGTATATAAAAAAAATCTAGTATGTGAAATACAAGATTCTATTTCTTTTAATAAATGATTTTGACGATTATAAATTAGGTTTTATGTTTAGGTTCTTCTTCTTTATATTGTCAGATTTGGTTATTAATGAGTCAAAGACTTCAATGATTGATGAGAAAAATTGTTGTAGCTCAAGTCGTAATAAGTTAATGTTATTGAGTAATCGTCTTAAGTGTGACAGAGGTATTAATTTTTTGCATTGAGTCGTATGTAGCCTTTCACGGCAGTGGTTTGATAAATTGAACATTGAAAAGCCTAGTTCTTCGTTATAGTTTATAAGATTTTTACAATCTAAAAGTACGGTTATTGTTCATTGTGTCCATATGAGGCGAATTTTATTCTGGTACTCATAATAAATTCCGGGATTGTTAGAAATTTCTTGATTTCCATTGAAACTTTTGGAAGAAGGGTGGTCCAATAAATAGGCTAAGAGTTCTTTTCTTGAGATAAATCTCATTATGAGCAGTCTAAGAATTATCTTGTTAAGTTGTTGAAATTCCTAAAACATGAAGGAAATCTCATTCGTAACAGCGTTTTACTGTATACAAATGTTTGATAATTATTTTTCCAATTTCTGATCTAAGTGTTATGTTGTTATTATTTTTATTTATATTAGTGATTTCGAAAATTCCACTTTGATATTTATCGAATTCTCCTTTTTGAGATTCTGTTATTGCGTAAAGTTTCATACCAACTCTTAAATTCTGAGATTTAGCATGTTTATCATAATTTTGATTACTTTTATGTTTACATTTGAAAAGCTCCTCCTGAGCTTTTTCATGCATATTTTTTGAACAACAGGTCAAATTAATAAGAAAATTATTATAAGACTGCATTCGATTTTTGGTTGGATATGTATTTGGTGGGCGGGCTTTTGTGCCATATACTAATTCATATGGTGTAAATCCGATAGCTGTATGCAGTAATGTATTGTATTCATGTATAGCAAAAAGTAAAATTTCGTCCCAGTCCTGTTTAGCTGTAGCTTTTTTTCTTAAAAAGCTTTCAAGCATGGCATGGCTACGTTCTAGTAAACCATTAGATGGTAGATGGTAAGGTGTAGTAGTCTTAAGATTCAACTCGAAAATTTGAGCTTAATTTGTTCGTATTTTATTTCGAAAACTCTTTTTATCATCGCTGACTACTGGTTGAGGCACTACATACAACGCTATGAAGTGTCTTGCCAGAGCGTCTGTGACTGTGATAGCTTAGAAGTCAGGTATAGCTACTGCTACACAGTATTTTGGAACCAAACATTGTATGGTTAATATACGTTTATTTCCAGATGTTTTTGTTGCTCACAGTGCTACAATATGAATGGCTATTTTTGAGAAAACTTCAGCTGGAGTATCGGTTATTATTATAAGTTCTTTTCTTTTATCTGGGTTAATTTTTGTTCTTGGCAAAATTTACATTTTTGTATACAATTTTAAATACCTTTTCTCTTTCCTTCCCAGTAAGACAATTCTCGTAGTCTTTTATAAGTTTTATTCATGCCTTTATGCCCACCGAACAGACTGTTGTAGCATTCTATTAATTTTAGTTGTCTTATTTCGTTTGTTAAATAAGCGCATCCACCGAAATATACAGTTATTTGAATGTTTACATGACTGAGTTATTTATAAATTGCTTGAGGAAATATTCCTCTGGGTAAATTGTTGGTTATTTCACCCTTCCTAGGTATTCTCCATGTTTCTATATTTTAATTTTGTATTGCTTTGGCTAAACCTACTAAACACAAGTGAAGCAGATTTTATCTCTTTCTCTTTCTTAGATAACCAAACGCAATACTCATTCATTTTTATTAGTGGTTGTTATCACGTCGCCTACTTGTGGTTGCATTTTAATTCACTCGTAATTTTAAATATCTTTTAAATCTAGAAATAATTTGTTGTTAGTATAATTAAGTGTCAAGTCAGCCGAAATAAAAGTTGCAATGTTGTATTTTGTAAATGTTAAACATTTTCGTGTGCTTAATATTTCGAGGTGATTCATTTCTGTTCTTATCAAAGGTCTGATTATAGTGCTCTTTTTATAAGTGACTTGGTCATCGCATTCAATATTCTTTTGCTGTTTTAACATTTCGACTGTTGCTGTAGGACAAGTTAACGGTGTCAACTTAATCTCTTTCGGAACGTAATGTTGTTTTATGAACATGTCTCGCTGATTAGCCCTTGAACGAGAAGGTGTATTAGATGTATTACCATGCGTTTCTTCTTCCTCTCTGGCTTTTTCGCTATCTTCTTGTTCAATAGTAGAAACATTAGGCTTTTTCCGTAGTGTATTGGCATTATCTTCTATTACTATAGATGCAGCCTGAAAGCATCTTATAGGTGATTTTGATCTTATTGAAAAGCTTTTTCTTCTGTAGAATTTTCAGAGTCATCGGAATAGTCTAGTGAAGCATTAGATGAAGTTTTTAAACTCTGAAAATTTGCTTCACTTAAAACTGGTCCGCAATTTTCTGATGTTCTCATTGTGTTTATTAGTTCTGGCGGTACGTAATAATCCCAATATAAACATGGCTGAGCAAAATTTGTATTTTGCAAACTATCAGTTAAAGGATATTCTTTATCATTATTTCCATCGTAACTGCTTTAAAAGCATGTTTATAAGTTAATCTACGAGCAGTGAATTGCAATTTCAGATTTTGTTTTATTTTAGCAACTATTTTATCTTCTGAAGTAATTGATCAGTCAGTGTCAAACTTGAATGAACTGTCAGTGTCCTGATTTTCGAGGTGCAGTTTTGATTTTTTTATTTGTGATATTCCCGGCAGTTAATAGTTGTGCTAATGGATTAAATATTTCTTCTTAGTCACTGACTGCAGTAATAGCATTTTGTTGTGACTCATCATCGGTTGTGGTTGTAATTGATGATGAATCTGGTTTAGTGTTTAAGAGGCTACGGAGAAGAGATTTATCTCTTTGGGGTATCGGTGCTTGCTGGTTTTCTTTATCTTCCGATGTATCTAGAATTTCTGTGTCGTCAGAGTCTGAAGTGGTCATGAGTCTGTCAGGAGAAGGTGAACTTCGTTTGTCTTGAGCTCAGCAACTAAGTAACCTTTAAGCTATTGAAAGTCCAGAGAGATCTCCTAACCCTTTTTCCATTTCTTGCAGTGTAACGAGAGGAAAATTTTTACAGCCTTTTTTTCTTCTTCTCGTTACCTGCCTCGCTGTAGTAGTGGATTTGAGCTTTGATTGTGTGAATCACTAGCCGTATTAGCATGTGCAATAAATATTTTTGTTTGACGGGAGATTTTTAAAATAGGTTTTAAAGGCAGCAGGTTTGCGATACTGTAATGTTTTATGATTACTAGACTTGCTGTCGAAGCTCGAGCTGTTAAAATGACTGCTGCTTCTGTTACTGCTGGATGTTAAAATTTTAAACTCTTTTACGCCCTCTCTCAAAATCTATGTCATTCTTTACGGTATTAATTTCATGAGAATCTGCGGAGTAACGTTATAAAGCGTCAGCATTTAGATTTTAACATCTGGGTTTGTACTCATAGGTATAGTTGTACCCGCGGAGGTTCGCTCTCCATCGATTTAGACAAATCATTGAGTCTCTTATTGATTCGATCCATGTCAAAGGCTTGTGGTCTCGGTAAACTTTGTATTTTTGTCCGTATAAATAGTGCCGAAAATGTTGTACGGCGGCTATTACTGCCAAACACTCTTTTTCAGTAGTGAAGTAATTTCTTTCACATTTATTAAGAGTGCGAGACATGTAGGCTACAGGATGGTCTTTTTTTGCTCAACCTTGACTTAAAACAGCACCTAGAGTTAAGTTAGACGCGTTGGTAGTTAGAATTAATGGTTTGTCGAGATCGACACATGCAAGCAACGGAGCTTCATACAGGGCTGATTTTACTTTTTCAAAGCTCTCTCCTTGAGTCCTAGTCCAATCGAATTTTTGACTTTTCCGTAATAATAGGGTTAAAGGTTTCCTAAAATCTCTTATGTCCGAAAAATCCTCGAGTTTTCGTGGAATTTGTTGGTACTGGAAAATTTTTAACTGCCTCAAGTTTCTTGGGATCAGGTTTTACTCCACACCTATTTTTTGTCTTAAATATGTCACTTCAGAAGTTAAAAATTCGCATTTATATAGCTGTAATTTTAAACCAACATCTGATTGTCTATTAAATAATTTTCTTACTTTTATTTCATGTTCTTCTAAAGTTTTGGCACATATTATAATATCATCTAAAAATATAAATAGTTCTGTGCCTTGCAATTCCAATAATACAGAATCCATAAGTCTTCAAAAGCTAGCTTGTGCATTGAATAAACCAAATGGCATATCTGTTGACTCGTAATGTCCATGTAAACTACTGAAAACTGTTTTTGGCAATCTTCTGGAGATCCTTTAATTTGGTAAAATCCCTTAGCTAGATGGTATACTGAAAAAAATATTGACCTCCTAATTTGCTCTAATATCTCTGTACCATTAGGCAACGGGTAAGCATCAGGGATAGTTCTAGCGTTGAATTTTCTGTAATCTATTACGAGACAATATCTCTTTTCTCCGTTGGGTCCTGGCTTTGTAGGGACAATCCACAGCAGTGTATTGTATGTGCTAGAAGAGTAGCTAATGGTCTCTTTTTATGATAATTTATCTATCTGACCTCTAACTTTCTTGTGTAGAGCAGGAAGACATCTACATCGTTTGGTTAAAACAAGTTTATCGTCGGTTGTCGGTATATTAAGTTGTACATACGATGTACATGAAGCAGCATCACCTATGATGTAGAATAAATGTAGATACTCTTTTACTATTAGGCAAAGTTGCTTTCAACTTGTCTAATCATGATAATGCTAGCAAAGTAATTCCGTAATATATTTAATTCATCCTTCTGTTGTTACGATGGAAATTGTTATGACCATCATTAAAATCTGAGTCAAGAAAATTTTCTGAATCATCTAAATCGTAAGGTATGAAGATTTATGAAATGATCTCGATATCTACCAGCATTTTTCTAGTGTTTACAGCTATCGTGAAACAACGTCATTTATCGTATGTTACTGCTACTTCGCCTATGAATATACCAGGAATAGTTTTTGTCAAGAGCAGGTATGCTTGCCCGTGGCTGTTAGTTAGCATTACAGGAATCTCTATGGGAACTCTGATTCTGGCTGGTATTTTTTATACACGATTTTGACCAAAGATTACTCCTGTAGGTTTAAAATGTTAGATTTGATTTAGTTAAAGCATACTCTTAGTAAAACAAAAGGCTTAGTTCCCCACAAGGGATGCCAACTTGTTACGTCTCAGCTTCTATAAGTGAAGGGTGGAACTCGTAGATTCGTTCTACAAACAAATAAATTTAATTTTTGTTCATCAGGAACCAGCCATCGGCCCAAAGGCCTTAGTGGCTTTTACTTACAGTATACTTTTTTTTAAAATCGTCAACTTGGTGTTGTGGAGTTAGGTTTCACCGAGCGATTTGTATGGAGTGGTGTACGCTGAGATGGCGTTGACTTCCTGTTAGAGTTTTCGTCTTATGTCATACGGTAGTAGCGTATCTTATTTGTCTTTTTATCTCGCGTCCTTGTAAAGGTCTTTGACATACAGTGTCTATTTTACTTTTCCTCGATATTCAATTTATTCATTAAGGTAAGAATTATTTGTCAATCAATTAGAATTATTGGATCCTAAAATGTTTCATATAATTTAGTAATTGGAATGTTTTTGAATAAAGAAAATTAATTTAATCAACAACCAAGTTATGTCTTATCTGATGATTTAATAATTTTAGAAAGGCCAGAAATAGTTAATTTTACAAATGGTATAAATAATAAAGTTTCAGATTCGCATTTACAATGTTATACAATTTATAGTTTCCTTAACTTAACTTACTTCTATGATTGTTGGTTAGCCGCTGCTTGCGCGCACGCAGTCGCAAGGTCTTACAAGGTTGACCGCAACGATGTTCTTAATCCTACACGAGAGCACTCGTGGCGATGACAATAATTAGGCTTCTGCTTTTAATGTCGGAACCCAAGTCGACGGTCCCTTCTTTCTTGTTCCTCCTTTATTCACTTTTTAGGTGAGTTTACAGTAGCCTGGTTTGCTCGAGCTTTTATTACACAGCTTAATCACCGATTTAAGTCTTACATTTGCTTGAAATGCACGCTTCTAACACGTATCTAAATCATCGAACTAAGTCTTACATCCGCTTAAAAGACGCTACAGAACTCACTCACCAACCTTTACAGTTACTTTGGAGCACTTGATCAACGAGAATATAAGAGGCAAATATTGTTATGTGCGAGGAGTTTTTATACTCTTGCGTTTAAGGAGGACGCGTCAAGTTGGGGATCCGAACGATCAATTAGAGCTTAACCTAATTACCCTTGACTGACACGAGCACAGTCGTGGTGCAATAATTTCACAGGGATCGATGGTTGAAACTACTGATCTCTCTGATTTTACATTAAGTACAAGTTACTGTAGAAATTGTGTAGGATATTTCTTGTGTACATCTGCAGTAAAGAATGTTGAAGTTGTTGATTAATCACATTATTTGATGTACTTATGGGAATTGATTTTGTAAGATGAGCGTTTTATAAGATCGTTTGAGGTTGCACGCGTAGTTCAAGTTTTGCGACGGTAGCTTGTTTCAGAAGAAGTAAGTTATATGTCACGCGATTGCAGAATTAGGTATACCGCTCGATGGTTCGAGATCGCTGAGCTTTTGCTTTTTATAATTTAAAAGCGAAACTCTGTGTTTTGAAGTAGTAAATATTAAGTATATGACGTGGGATGTCACAAAGACATTTGAACTTACACAAAATTAAATAAGTAATCAATTTAATGAATGCATTAAACTGTTTTGAAATCTCAACATATAAGTATTATTTAAAATCGTATTTATTTATGTACTGCTTTATTTTCATATAACATAGTCGCAATTTTGAAGTCATTTTAATCAAAAGGAAATTCATAATGTGTTACAAAAAATTTGTTATTAATAAGTTAAATGTGTCAAAGGTTAAGAAGAAGTAGAGAAGGAATTGGACAAGAGAACAAGGGTTGAATAGCGTGGGGAAGTTTCTAAAAGTCTGATTAAGGTCATAAATAAAAGAAAAATAACATAAATTGTGGGGCAGCGATCAGAAGCAAATCTTAGAGAATAGTGAAAACAACTATTCAATATAGGAATATATATATATGTATATATATACCACAGAAAGTGCTTTAAAGTTGTACAAATATATATATATATATATATATATATATATATATATATATATATATATATATATATATATATCTTCCTTAATTATATAGTTATTTGTGTGGGGCATTCTACATATTCCCCCCACAGCTCCTCCACAGACGCTCTACAGACCTCTACAAATAAGCTCAAAATTCGACAGTTTTTACTTTTAAATCAAGATTTCTCTTTTTTTTTAAACGCTTTACAGCCCCTTCACAGCCCTTTCATAACATTATTTCTTTTCCTCCCACACCCTTTTTATTGTCCCCCCACAGCCCCCCACACTATTTTTCTTGTCTCCCACACAACTTTTTCTATTAAGTATAAATTATCCCTACGAACAATAAATATTAATTTCATTTAGTTTTAAAAATAATTATTTACATCTATTTTTCTACACCACCAAGGAGGCAAATAGATGGACTTTATACATATAGATGAAACATGAAATCCATGTTTAATTATGTAATAATGGTAATAAATAATTTATTAACAATCGTAACATAATGATTATCTAATTTTTGAAATTCATTGATAAGTATAAAGTTTTCAGTGCACTCAACTTTTTTTGTGTTACTATTAATTTAAAACAATGTAAAATTCATTATTTCTTGTGTGTGCATGTATGACATGATACAACTACATACACAAATTAAAAAGTTACATAATTATTAAATAATAATAACCATGGAAGTATCACCTAATTTAAAAAGGTTAAATGAATAACCTATTAAATTTAGCTCTATCATAATGACGAATAGACAGAACTCCCCGCACTCAATCGTGAATTTGGATTATATTTATAATGATACACATGTATACCTGTTTTATGTATATTATAAATTTATATTTGTTTTAAATGTATCAATGTTTTATATGTATATTTGTATATATAATCTTAATTTAAAGAACCCAACAGTCTCTTACCTATTGCTTTAACGTATACGTGTTATAAAATAATTATTATTAATTTTTAATTTTTCAAATGACTAAATCAAAATTTAACTTTATAACTGCCATTCAAAATATTAATGAAAATAAAATTAACTAAATGTTTTGAAAAAAGCTAGAATCATTTTCTTATAACACGTATACTCAAGTATTACATTTGAATAAATTTTGTCAAAAAAATTGAGATTTTTTATGCCAAAAAATTCAAAATTAAATTTTGTTAACAAAAATTATTATCCAAAAAAAAATTTACGTCATCTGCACTTGTTAAATGATGAAATATTCATAAATAACTTTCAATTCATTGCCATCAATATTGCCAATTTATCTATAAAATTCATCAAGCAAAGTCAATAAATTATGTTAAAATCTCTTTCCAAACGAAATTTTCTCTTTCTGTATTTTTTTAACTTTCTACTTGAACAAATAAATTATTTTTATTTTTGCATCTTGATAAAGCCACATATAATTAACCATGAGAAAATAAGGGTTTTTTAAAATACAAACCTACTTTATCGAAACTTCGACCTTGGTATTTGTTTATTGTCATAGCAAATGCCACAACGATTGGAAATAGTTCACGATACAAAATAAAAGGTAATGTTCAGGAGTTTCCTGTGTCTAAAGTAATTCTTGGAATGAAGACTCTATTTCCAATTTTTTCTCCAGTTATTACTTTTCCTTCCATATTATTCTGTAATAATTTTGTGATTCGTAAACGTTTTCCATTACAGAGTCCATCTGATGTGCTTAAATATCTCAGTAACATTACTATTGTACCAATTTTTAGATTTAGTTTATTAGGTGGTAATTCTTCACGAATATTGTTCGACATTTCCACCGGAAAATTTAAATAAATATTATCGTTCAATTTATTAACCCCTTTATAAATTGCGTTATCTATACTATAGTAAGTTTTAATTTCTCCAGTTAATTTTTTAAGAATTTTACTATTTAAATAAGAGGTGCACTCGTTATGTGATGTAAGTATAACACTATTCATCGAACAATTGTCAATATTAGAAAATATTTAATTTCTAATAACTTCGAAAATTCTTTATCGTTAGAATGAATACTAATTTCTAATTTTAAAATTTGGAATGAGTTCCATAAAAATGCGGATTTAATAGTTTTTTTAATTATAATTTTTCCATTATCGTTTTTTATCACTGGGAGAATCTGACGAAAATCATGTCCTAAAATAATTGATTTATTTCTAAAATGTTTTTCAGTGTTACATAAATCTTTTAACGTTCTGTCTATTTCTATTTCCGATGCTTTTTTTTGAATCTTTGAAGCCTCATCCCAAATAATTAAATCAACCTCTCTTAGTTTTTGTTTATCTGACTTGAATTCTAAAAATGCACCCTCTATATTATTAAGATCTAAAGGAAGTCTAAAAGTTCTATGACCGGTCATCCCCTTTGGAAGTAAAATTGGTGCTATGCCAGTCCATGCCATTGACATGATTTTCTTATTTTGAGAAATGAAAAAATTAATTAACGTTTTGTATAAATAAGTTTTTCCCAACCCTCCGGGACCATCTATAAAGAAAATGTTATTTTTTTGTTCACAAATAGTATTAAATATATTTTTTTGGTCATTATTTAAATTTTTACACATCGAGTTAAACATTTCTTCACTGAAACGTATTTCATCATCTATATCTTCTTTTTTACTCTTCATTTTTTTGGTGTAGGTAAATTAAAGTATTTAGATGATTTATCTTCTGATTCTAAAATTTGGTTAAAATGTAAAAGAGCTAAATTATCTGTATTATTAGGCAAATCCTTTGTAAAAAAATCTTTGTATTTATTCCATATTTTATCACCTTGAACGTTTTCTGAAATTAAAAATCAAGCAAAAAATTGTCTTAACTGATATGGATACATAACAGCAATTGCTTCTTTAAAAATATCATCGATTTTTTCATCATTGTCTTGTGAGGGTCGTGATTATATAAAGATATTTTTACTGTTAATTGAATTAATATTACTTTCCAGTTCTTGCACGTGACGTCATGTATTCATGTATGTTAGTATTTATAGATTTACCTTTAAGAGGGATGGCAAGCAATAAGGACCCGCAGGTACGAAGTTGGATTAGTATTGCCCCCAACTCGTACTACGAGATACCTCAGAGAGGGTGTGCCAGGACGTAATCAGGTTCGTAATGCCCCTGACCCGTGGTATACAACGCCCCGTGGTCTTACGATACTACTTAACAAGAATTTATTGACTCCCTTTTGTTCCTGTTTGGTGCGGTAAGTCGCTGATGCCCCGGAGTCTCTCCAGTTCGTATTGCCTTGAAGATCTGCAGGTACACTAACTCCTTTACTTAGAGGATAGCTCCGGTTCATACTGCCCCGAAGATCCGCTCCTTACCCGAGGAACACAAGGGAGGATTCAATGGTGTACGGGGAAAACTTGGAGACTGTAATAGCCTCTTCGTCGCCCGTGTAGCCAGAGAAACATTCAAAATGAATATCATTATATAAGAAGAAGTAGACAGATATGTATGTATCAATTCGCTATTTATTGCGATATATGAAATTACAACAGTGCTTTGAAGAGCAGAGCTCCCTAGTCAAAGCACCAGACTTGTTGCTGATGACAAAAGAGTGATTAACATGGTTTTGCATGGGCCTTTTATACCCTCAGATAAGCAGTGGTGTCGGCGGCTTTGATTAGGCGGCTCGAATGATTTGTATATTTCGCCGCAATTCGCAACTATTGTGTATTTCGGTATACCCATAAGTATTTCATACCGTCATATTACAGGCGCTATAACATTTATTTTATGTATTCACATTCTAGCAAACCAGATAGATGGTGTTAAGTGGTATCAGATTGAATTCAAATTGGCGATAGACACCTGTACGTATAACTAGTCCCTCACAGTCTATTAAACCCATTGCAATTGCAGTATCGTTAAAAGTTTCATAAGTTATTCCTTTATATGTTCTAATATCTTTGAACGATGTCGAACTAATTACTTTATTTAATACAAGTTTTAAAAAAAATCTTTTATGATCTTTTGGAGATACAATGTTTAATCTACCTATTGCAGTATTTTTTATTACATTTTTTGTTTTTCGCCAAATTTCTAACTTATTATTAAAAATGTAGTATTCTGAAATGTTCACATACTTTATGGATTTTGTAATGTCATCATGTTTATTCAATTTGAACCAAGCTGTTAACTGTGTCTCGTAGTTTTCTACAACAGTTTTAATACTATTTTCTTTAAATACCAGTTTTTGTTTGTTTTCAAGGTAAAGAGCTAAATTTACAACTGTGTGACTTCTACCACAAATTGAAAATTCTTGTAATCTCCAAGCTGTTGTCATTAGACCTACATATCTAGCATTAACGTGACTATAAATTTCATCAAATATTTCTTCATCTTGGTCTTTTAATTTTTAAATTTTGGTGTATGCTCTCTGTCACTATCTTTATGTATATAGTCATAAATATAATTTATGCTTTGAATAAATGCACAGAATTCAACGTTAATATGACATTTATATTTTATTAACAAAAATTTATTATACGGTACGACCATTGAATTATCTACTAAAATTTCATCTTTTCTCCAAATTTTATAAACATGTTGTTCGGAAGTATTATTTCTCGTTCTATATTCAGGGTAACCATTCTTTTGAAATAAAGTTACGTTTGTAAAAGATTTGGGGAAATTTTTCGTACATTTTTTATCAATTGTAGAAGGACTTTGTTTTCCATAAGGTCCATGAAGCATGTGTTTAATCAGTAATTTTGTGAGCTTCGTATTACCAGAAGGAATTTCAGCTGAAATGATTGCATCAATTTGTTCAGGTGTAACAATTTTTTATCAGGATGCAAAGTTATTAAAATGTGTGCATGAGGTAGACCACGTTTTTGAAATTCGATGGTATAGACGTATGCTAATACTTTGCCGAATATATTGTTTTTAATGATGTCATCCAAAACTGACATTAATTTCAAGTAAAATGGTCTAACAGTTAAGTTTGGAATATCATTTGGTGTTGTATTTTTAGGAAATTTCGATAAAATTAACTTTAATTCTTTCCATTTAGGATTGCATGTAACTGTTACAAATAAATCTGGTCTACCACATTTCCTTATTATAGACATTACATCTTGATAATGTTTCTGCATACATCTTGGACTTCCAATGTGTGTAGATGGAAGTATAAAAAGACTTCCAATTTTTTCCTTTGTCTCAAAATTTTTAGAAATATTGAATGCACTATTAACAATTGCGTCTAATAAACCTTAATAACATTCTATTCTTAAATTTTTTTTATCATATCTTAAATAATTTAAACGGTTATATTCAATCATAATGTAAGAATGAATAAAAAATTGTTGTGTCAGCCGTCCCCCAATATAATAATGGATTAAAATTTATTTCATTTGGTTTGTAAGACAGTCTGTAGGAATAATGTTGTAACATAGTTAGTTTTTCGCTCTTATTTCAGTAAGTTTTAAAATAACTGGTACTCTATTCTGAATCTCCTAAGGGAAAAAATAATAGAAATACCATGGGATCGATAAAATGAGACAGTTCATTTAAAAAATGTTTTGTTAAGATAATTATCGCGTAATTCTTTCGGATATACACAAAGATCGAAACTAATTTGGTAGTTTTTCTACATCCGTGATTTGATGTAAATGTTTGTACTTTTTTGCTATTGGATTTTCTTTCATAATTTTCGTCAAAGTTTCGATATGTTTTTTAAGAATTTTACTAATATTCATAGATTTCAACGTTAGATCAACAAAAATTTCATCATATATATATATATATATAGCTGACTTTTTTTTGGTTTTTCATTAAGATCAGAATTTAATGTGTTTTGCGCAACATGAAAAATTTGTCCTTGAATTTTAATATGATATATACCTTTTCCTTTTTTTTCTATTTCTCTAGTTATCAAAGATGCAAAACTAAACTCATTATTGTAGTACCTGATAAGTATTCTAAAATTATCACCATGAAGTTAAAGTTCTTTTAATTCTAAATTATATTTACTCAACGGACTAAGACGAGCTTTTCGTTTATGACAACACGTTGATTTTTTTTTTCTTCTGGCCAAAATACTGCTGAATAATACATGCACTTATAACTCGTTTCATCATAAAACGCAGGATTTACTAATAAATCATTATTTTTATTAAGAGTACTATTCAAGAATTGATTTAAATTTTTATTATTGAATGTATGATTATTTTTTTTATATTCAATTTTTTTTTTTTTTTTTTTTTTTTGATTCAATAAATGTAAGATTCGTAATTTTCTAGTATTTTGATAACATAATAACTTAAAAGTACCTGAGTCCACAATTCCTGAAAAATTAATGTTCAATTTCATATCATTTGAACAATCACCAAAATATAACACGTTCATGGAGTTCTGAATAACAATTGTAATGTGTAGATTTATTATATCCACAAAACTTTTTATTTCAATTGACGTACCATAAGTCCCTGAGTTATTCATTATTTCAAAATAATTTTCTGAATTCTTTACATTTTTATAACATTTATTTCCAACAATAAAATCAACATAAAAGTTCCATTTTTTCATGACATTTTTAACTATCATTAATTTTGTTCTAGAATGAAAATAGTCTTTATTATACAAAAAAAAAAAAAATTTCGAACAATCCATTCCCATCTGTTTGATATAAACTATTATCTAGTAAGTTTTTGAATTGCTTAGGCTCAGTATGATTAACTATTAAGTTATCATAAAACTTTTTTTTTAGTTTTATGTTTAACGGATTACTTATTGAATTGTCAACTTCTGTTTGCATATTATTTTTATTCTTTGAGGATTTGAATTTCTTATTGTTAGAAAATTTTCTTCTGAATAATAGTAATTATTTATTATATTATATGATTTATCAGTAGTTTTTCCATTCAATTCGTTCTTTAGAGATGTATTATCGTTCAGAAATTGGTTTAAATTTCTTTTTTTATCAATATTTCTATCATTATTACGACAGATTTCTTTTTGTTTTCCGAATGACTTTCGTAAGCTATCATCAATTAAATTTTTTTTAGGATTTTGAAAATCTAATATATCATAATGTCCAGAATCAATGTTTCCAAAAAAAAATAAATTTAGTTTAAGATTACTATTTGAATTCCCATGTTTGAATATCGTTGTTTGAGAAATTAACTATAACGTGAACATTGAATACATCTGAGAAGCTTTTAATTTCAGTACTTGTACCATAAGTACCATTTTTCGACATTATGTTGATATATTCATCACTACTTTTTACATTTTGATAATCGTTTCCTACTATAAATTCATAATAATTTTTCCATTTATTTACAACATTATTAATGACTAAAGAACAAGCTCTCATATGAAAATCTTCGTCATTGTACAGAAAATAAGAAAAAGTTATAAATAAACAATTTCCGTCTTCTTTTACGCTAACTTTTAAATAGTTCATTTTTCAAAATTTAAAAAATGTTTAGTGTGATTTTAAATAAAATTTTAATACTACAAAGTACAAACGATTTTTCTAATTTACCGTGTGGAATACTGTAAAGAAATTATTTCCATATTTGTCAATAAATCTAAAAATGAAAAATTTTAATAACCACTTATATCAATTAATAAAGTATAAAATGCATAACAGTTAAGTCAGAATTTTGACGGAAGCGTTTTTTTAAGAAAAATGAAATCACGAGCTGATTTTATAATATTTCTTGAAATCTATAAATAATAATCTAATATGAGCACAAACATTTCAAATATTTATTTCTGTACATGGTAAGAAATACTGAAATAGATTAATTTTTACATTTGGGTTTTCCAACACTCTTGGGGTTCAAAATAAAATAGTCTATAAATCAATAAGTTTTCAAATATTACTTGTATATTTATGATCGTGGAAGGCCGTTTCTATTGCGAGCTAAGCCCAGACCTTGTCGAAAGCAGATTTTGTAAAAAGATAAACAATATATTTGAAAGTAAAAATTAAAAGCGGCAATTATTTGTAATCGTCATCGTAGTATGCGTGAAGGTTAAGCTGCTAGCTTCCTTGTCCTTCTTGCAGTTATGCTTATCTGTTGAAGATGCGACAATCTCGAGCATAGAGGTACAGTTCTCAATGAAGATCTAAAGCATAGCAAATGTCGGTGGCTTGGTGGTGTTGCAAATCAGCATCATTACTTGCACGGTTTGCAGCATCTCGGCAGCCTCACCCTGTACGTGAGTTTTTAGCTGTTGCAATTTTTCAACATTGCTTACACGCAACTCGCTTAACACAATGGCCTAAAACAAGTCTTTAAATTCGAGCCAATTGCAAAAGTTTCCCGAAAATGTAGGCACCGGTACTGCAGGCAAACTTCTCGGTACTACAGGAATAGAAATTGGAGAAGGTTACGGCAGTGGCTCTGGAGCAGTGCTCCCGAAAGTGGCATCCAAAGTAGCGCGAAATTCAAATTGGCTATATGGAGCAAAAAGCAACAACCCACATAACTCAACAGAATTTCTAACCTAATAAATAAATAAACCCCAAGCTATTAAACCCAATAACCCAATGCTATTTAACCCAGCAACGCGGAACGCCTACTGGCCACTTTAAAATTTAATGCTTTAAATAATAATAAAAGCGCCAATTACCACACAAACCGGGGCGCTTACTCGTCGCTTTGTTAATTATTATAATAAATAAAATAACACAAGCGCCAATCACCACACAACCCGGTGCGCTTACTGGTCGCTTTGTTGATTAATATAATAAAATTCGAAGTCAGTAAGCGCTCCGGGTTGTGCGTTGATTGGCGCTTGTGTTATTTTATTTATTTATTTAATAAACAAAGCAGCCAGTAAGCGCACCGGGTTGGGCGGGCATTGGCGCTTGTGTTATTTTATTTATTATAATAATTAACAAAGCGGCCAGTAAGCGCACCAGGTTGTGTGGTGATTGGTGCTTTTGTTATTATTTAAAGCATTAAATTTAAAAGTGGCCAGTAGGCGTTCCACGTTGCTGGGTTATTGGGTTTAATAGCTTGGGGTTTATTTATTTATTATGTTAGAAATTCTGTTGAGTTATGTGGGTTTTTGCGTTTTGCTCCATTTAGCCAATTTGAATTTCGCGCTACTTTGGATGCCACTTTCGGGAACACTGCTCTGGAGGTAGCTTTTGTAGCTCGATAGACATACATAAAGCTGATTTCAAGTAACCTTTTTCTGCAAGGCCACAGAAATCTGCCTTGAAGTACTCAACTATTTTAGTTAGCGCCTAACTGGTCGAGGCTATTTTCTTTAACTTGTCGCGTAATGTTGTACTGTCCAAGCTTGAGTAGATTCTCGTACGCTCGAGAAACTCTTGCTGGCGAATACCCAATTGATCTAGCGTTAGCACCATGCCTAAACTCTGTGCAGCGGTATGTGTGCAAGACACCAAAGTGGTAAACCCGCCCGCCTTGGCGAATCCTAGACTTGGGTCAGCTGCATATACTCGAAGCCAAAGAACACTTAACAAACTCAAGACTCTTATGCTTTATCGACACTCACACGCACAGCACTTACTTTGTCAATACAGGAATTCTCACGCCTCCACTTCCAAAACTACCTCGACTTTTTAAGTTTCAAAAAATCACGCTCTGCTACCAGAAATGTTCGTGGAAGGGCCGTTTCCGTTGCGAGCTTAGCCCAGAGCACGTTAAAAGCAGGTTTTGTAAAAGGATAAGCGAGATATTTGAAAGTTCAAATTAAAAGCGGCATTTGCTTATAATCAACTGGTACGTACATTTTCTAACTGAATGAAGCGTTCGGCACACAGTGAGTGATTTCGTACTTTATTTTTTTTAAATATACATCGCCAAAACAAAGACAGGTAGAGTAATGATTTTGTTTTTTTCACTAAAGCTTACGATCTATAAAATCTCGGAAAACTACGAAGAAAAATTAAAAAAATTTCCACTTTCTAAGAAATTTATGAAAACACAAACAAATATGTGAAACTTCATGTGTTTCAGTGGAATCATTGAATAAAATGTACATTCTGCATCATATAGGTGAAATACTGTATCATTTCAATCTGCCAATATCATTTCTTGAGTATACACTACAATCATAAGTCAGAATCTGCTTTTATTACCTAAAAATAACCCAATACTGACCTCTGATTTTTCATAAATAACCTTGATACGTGCTTTTTTTCTTATACTTTCTGCTTTTTTTCTCACTCACAAACTGATAATTAGTTATTATTTTCAGTATTTCAAATGATTAATAATACGATGTATATTTCGAAATTACGAAATTCAAACATAACCTACAAATATTGTAAAGAAAATCTTCAATAATATTGTTACTGCAAATTTTTACTTATTGTTAGTTTAATTTAAGTGTAAAATCTCATTGTCTAATTTTTTAGACATAAGCAAAGTACTGGTACCTTTTATTTACGACCTCCCTTTTTTGGAGTGTAATCCAGACTAGTAAGCGGTAGTTAAGGAATGGCTAAGAATTGTATCTGTGCCGGGGAAACTCTAAAATTAGGAACCATCGCACAATCAATATCAGTAATTATATGTTGGAGGGCAGGTTCGTTGCCCAGTGTAAAAGATTATTGATTTTTCTTTTGGTAACGTTTTTTGATTTTCAGTAAATTTATTTCTAATCCTTTGAGCACAGATAAAACTCTTATACGTTAACACTTACTTTTATTTTTATACAACTCAATTTCTTATCTACTCAAGAACTTGGCAATAAATATAACAATAAAAATTTTCGAACTAATTAGATTGTAAACTAAACAACAAAATCACTTATAATTAAATTCTCAAATAAATTTTAAGTAATATTACTACTCGCAATCACCTGTGCAGGGGTAGGATTTAATAAATAAGTACAATTAATCATTCTCTTTCTTAGATTTATTCACTTTTATTTTAATAAGAAAATTATGTTTTCAATCGGTTTTTTACTTATATTTGTTTTTGTAACTATCGCAATTTTTAAATTAACAACCGAAAAGTTTTTATTTCATTTTAAAGGCTGCGAATCACTTCGAAATATGTTTAATTTCGCGCTTGAATACAAAATAGATTATATTTTAAATCTAAATCTTGCCAAAGTATGTTTTTTAAAATTTTTAAATTTTCCCGCCCAAATTCTCTATCGCGTTGGAAGTTCCACCGAGAGTAGTACAGCCTCGGAGTGTTGGTCCTGGGCTCTATTCCTATCCTGAAAGAGTCACGTAGGGTTAGATCGTCCTCGGGACCTTGGGTATCTGGAGCAAAGCTCTAGTAATCTATCCAAGTATTTCGCTCAAGAAGTGCCGTCGCTATCCCTAGTATCTCAACTACATGGTCGCTCTCTCTCTCGGTTCATGCTCGTCGCGGTTAGTACAGATGCACGGGAGAGTTCCAGGTCTGGGTAGGCAGCGGATCTCCGCGTCCTAGGTTCACTGGAAGAGGACGTGTTACGCCGCGCGTCAGCGCCTTTTATAGCCAACTTGCAGATAATTCGCCACCGTAATCTGCGCTATCTCTCTACGCACTATCAATTATACATAGTTGCCGATACTCCTTGCGCATATCTTATCTAGCTTCTTGCGCGTAATTGACAGAGCACATTATATGCTTCGCACCGACTCTTTGAACTTCAACTTGGCAAATTTAATATATTTTTATTAATTATTTAAGAGAAAGTAAAACAAATGACAGGAATATAAATTTTTTGGTTATAAATTTTTAGGTGATAAAGAATGCCCTCTTGCAGTACACTAAAAATGTGTATAAGTCTTGATATATTTAAAAAATATCGTATGTATCATATATTCTATGATAATTTTAACCGTAATCACGCATTTTTTCAAAAGTTTTTGCTTATTTTACAAGTGTGAGAAAAAATGTCCACGATTGTATTCATTGTCAGTAAAGTACAAGAGTATGTAAGTAGCAGACACAATTTGTACATAACCTCTAAATATTCTAAAGGTTACCTGCAGATATGGTTTGTCTCCCAGCTTACCTTCAAAATAAGTTTATACAAAGTAAGAAACTCTTATTTAAATATCAGATAAAGTACTAGTGTTTGGAAGAAGTATTTTTAGTTAGAGCATAACCTAAAAACACTTAATGAACAATTTTAGCTTAAGTTTCTGTATAGGCTTTTACTTATTGCTTGTTTAAATGATTGTGAAAATCTATCAGGTTTTAAATCACACATAAGTTAAGTACTATTGCGTACAAAGAAGTGTAACAATCTCCACATAACCACGAAGGTTCATTCTGATGACCTTGAACTTTTTTTTCTAATACTTTATGCTCATTTTACACAAAAAAAATTATGAAAATGTATTGTGCATTTTATTAGTGAAATTTGAGTGCATATAACTTGGTTTTGATATCATAACCTGAAACCGCTTGATGAAATACCTCAGCTAAAGTTTAACTTATAATTTTTGCATAAATTGTACATAAAATTAAACGAATTTGATATTTTACTTTACGGCGCAGGTAATTTTTTAAATAATTTCTAATTTTCGTGTCATTTAATACATTTCATTGATTCTTTTTTAATTATCTAATTTTATTAACATTTTTGCTATTGTTATTGGATAATCAAAAGAAACCAAACACTACAAATGACATCAGTAACTATCCTGACAAAGTAAAAACATATTTCATAATAAAGTAATGACTAATTATGTGGTAATAAACATTTATTGTTAATTTTTTCGTAAAAAAACCTGTATATGTATAACTCAATACTTTTATTTAGAAAATAAGAAACTGCTGCGAAGAATTGTGCACGAAGTTTCCTCACTTATTCATTCAGTATTATATTATTTCGTAAAAATTTTTTTATTTTCTTTTTATTCACGTTAGATTTCAAGTCACCGTATTTATTGCTAAAATACATTAAAACTAGAGATAAAATCATGTATCACATTATTTCATAGAATTCGTAAAATTCGACTTTGTTGTAGTATCCAGTGCTTGATCATCATAACATAGCCTATTGTTGTCGGAGCATTTGGTTTGAGCACGATGTTATTCTCTTCTTCTATTCTTAAGATAAAGTTGTCTGAGTTTTAATGACTTAATTTAAAAATTATGTCTGAAACTTATTTGTGTTCTGAAACATTTCATATATTATTAAGATACAATGATAAAATATCGTCATAATAATGTGTGTTAGACAAAATTGTTTATAGTTTTGAAAATGAAGTTATCAATTTTATTTTTACAAGATATCAAATTGATAAGAAAATTTTCCAATGCTCAAGTACATCTTGCTTTATTTATCATCAAATACCTACAAATCTGCTAGCAAGAATTATATAGAAAATTGTAAAAGAAAGTATCTAAAAGCTCTTCACACGCAAACATACACACACACTGTCAGAAATATTTCCTTAAGTGTTTATTCTGAATTAGCTTAATGACTAATCTTAATAACTTAATAACTTAGCGCAGCGGATCATATTTTAAGGTTATAATTTATCTGTAAAATTTTATTATTCGGACACATATTTCACTGATCTCAGATTAAATTCGCAATTAGGCGTGAAAATTGTAGATACAAATTAGGCAGATTTATATAGAGAAAATTTAAGTGAATGTTACCATAAAGATAAGTAAAAACACTAACATTTTTTGTATGCATCAGCAATTTGCATGTATTTAAAACA